>NW_017259291.1:325992-343080 GCF_001594045.1 Atta colombica | reverse complement strand
AACTTTTTCCCACACTTAATATATACATATAGATATATTTTATGTATAATTATATATATAATTTTATATATAATTTTATACATATAATTATATATAATTGTATATATGAAACATTTTTTCCCAAACAGATTTCCCCAACAAAACTGGAAATTTGGTTACTTTATACAATTAAAAACTTCTTAAAACCGAATTTTGAGATAATCAAATTATTTCTTAAAATTCTGTCTGTCATATTGAATTATTTTGAATTTTTTATTTTTGACTTCATATTTGAATAAAATATATATTTCAAATTATCCTATACGACGATCTAGGACGATCTAGGATTTGATAATAATTAAAAAACATTTTCAGGAATACTGAGATGAAAATATATTAAACGGTTACTATTGGATTCTAATACATAAAACCTGTCCAAAGTTATATAAAAAATAAAAATTAAACATACTTTTGTTTTCTAATTTTAATAAAACTTCATTATATATCGGTAAAAATGTCTTATATCTCCAAAATTGAACTCTATGGAAATATTTCAAGCAAATTCGGACTCAGCGTTGAAAAAAACATTCTAGAAACAGTCTCCATATGCTCTCTAAATCTTGTCAATTAATTAATGTTATTTTGATAATCTAATTACAAAAATGTGTGTAATTCGTTCAATTTAACTAACAAAAATTACGCTGCTTGCATTTTGAAGCATCGACAGTTAAGAATAATAAACTTATGTTATATTATAGTTATAAAGCTTGCGATTAAACATAAATAATTACTTTTATTAAACTGATTGCGATGGGCATCACACAAGATGTGTGTTCGTAAACGTGACGCAACATACATTAATTCATATATTCATGAAGTTTACGCAAATTGACACGGATGTGTATGTGTATGTGCGTGCACATACACATACATGATGATAGACGGTGTATACTTAAGTGAAGTAATAAAGTGGAGAGTTAGACATAGAAAGCGTCGACAGAAAGGTGATGCTACATAGGATATATGAGGACTTTGCGCAGATTCGACATGATAATTATGATAGCTAGTAAGAGTGTCCATATTTTGTAAAAGTCGATAAGAGATTAATATTTCGAAGAGAAGTGAAAGCCAATGCTTCTCTCGATATCGATGATAAATGGAGGTAAAGCAAAATACTGCATAATAACGAGCAATTACGTGCAATAAAAAACGATTGAGTTTTTTTCAAGCGCTAATGTACAAATTAAACAGCATTTGAAATCCCTAAAACTTTATGATAAATATTATTTTTGTTTTTGCCCCCCTCCCTCCTCCTTTGATACGAAAATATCTTATAATAAAACTTTTGCGAGCGAAAAACTTTAACAGCGACAGCATAAATTTTGTTTTAAATTTTGTTTTGGCAATTAAAGAATTAGACTGGTAAAATTTAAATAAAAATCGAAAAAAATTTTTTGCTTTAAAAAGTAGTTTGAAACCTGTAGAAACCTGTATGAAACAAAAGATAAGATCTTAAGTATAAATTCGAGTTAGTTTCTAAGTTTCAAAGCCTAGGAAATTTGCACTATATGATATAAAGATTATGTTGTAGAATTTTAAATTTTAATTTTTCTTGAAATCTTGTTTTTCAAAACGGTGTCAAAGATTTCTCAAAATATATTCATCGGATTGACTTGAATTTTAGTTTTTTATTATACTTATAGTATTCTCTAAGCATTGACCGAGGATTTTTACAATTAACATTATTATTTTGCAAGATACTAATAAATTAATTAACAATATTTGTGCCAAAAGTCATATCAAAGTTAAAAAAATTTTTTTCAGTCAAATTTTAATAAATTTTGAATAAGCTCGGTCGATGCTTAGAAAATACAATACACTTTAATAATATTTTTTTTGTTTTTGTTTTATATGATCCAATACGGCGGAATCAATATTGTCGACACTAATGACTGATGCGAAAAAAATTGATCTTTTATTTTAATAAATTTTAATGTTTTAATAAATGATGTTAAGATTATTATTCTTTCTCTCTATAAGATTATTTTTCTTTTCATTTTGCATATTTTATACCTGCAATGTGTACTTGAATAAGGTGCCAAAACCAAAGACACAAGTCTGCAGCTTTTTTATTTCTTTGGCGATCCACGCTTAAAAATTATCTATTTTTACAGCTGATTACACCGATCTAACTCCTTAACAAAGTAAGTTTTAATAATGCTAATTGTCTCGACAATTAGTAGAATTTGCAGAATTCTTATTAAACTCTAAATAAACATGCAAGCAGTTATGTTAATTGAATGGTATGGGAAGTAAGAACGTACAAGAGAGAGAATATGTACGTAATAGTGGTTGAGAAGAGTGGTTGAGAGAAGAGGATTTTGAGTATGCAAACTCGATGGCATCATGTATCTGCGTGCGAAACCCAATCAAAAATTAATGCACCTTGAATTAATAAATTCGACGAGATATATCGTTATTGTATTGATTAAACGGAGAGTCTCAAACTATTATTTCTTTTATTGTTTAAATATATTTATAAATTGTTTAAAAAAAACAGAAGAAAAGAGAGAAAAAGAATAAAAATGAAAAATAAATAATGTGCGAAAAATAAATTTAAATTTTGTAAAGAAAATAGTAAGAAAATTTAAAAAACAGAACAAGGCTTGTGCAAAAAGATACAATTAATTCTATTATTTTATCTTTGCAAAAGTTTAATATATTTTATATTACAACGTGTAACATCTGACGTAAGTGTCGGCAATTACAGCTTAATATTATTTAACGACTAATTTGGTAAGAGGATATTTCACGCTGGCGTCGATTATCCCCTAATCGTCCTACCGAAAGCCGATATTTAATCCAATTAGAGAGGTTACTTGTTCCTGTACTTCGTACGGTCCACGGTTCATTTGTTCATTTCTCGAGGCATTTATTGCAGATTGAAAAATATTTACCGTCCCGAATGTTCACATGTGACGAGAATGGCAAGATCGTTTTTCCTGCATACGCAATTCATACATAAATGTGTCCATTTATGCAGTGCATGAGATGTAACTTAAGTATGTAATACAACTATTATATTTTGTAATAGGAACAAGTCATGAGGAAAACATATTCATGACCGCTGTCCGTTCTAAGAACAATTAGGCATTATTACGCAGACGGTACGAAATTTCATTTCTGCATTGTTTAACATCGTGGACTGTGCGCAAATTGTATAATGCACCCTGCTTGCGAACACATATTTTGTGTAAAGAACGTGTACGCCGCGTTGGGCGTGGTGGGTTCTAGTATTAGAGCCGCATAATGTGCGCATCACGCTTATTACACGTGGATGTGTGTGTGTTTGTACGTTAGTCTTGTTTCTACATAGTATCTTGCTCTAATTTTCGCTAGCGTAACCGCATATTATATCTCACGTAGAACGCAAATATCCGTACCGTTATCACAACATGTCACATGAAAATATCCTATACATCCTGTATATGGAAAAAATCGCATTGGCCAAGAGAAAAATTACCAATTTTCAATAACTTATCGCTAGCAAGCGCATGCAAATTTTTTGCAGAATTTATAATAAAATTTTTGCTTATATACTGCCAATTAATCATCTTATGATAACTATAAAATATAAAATAGATTAAACGTTTATATCGATCTATTTTATTCTTTTTAGAAGAGAGAGAGAGAGAGAGAGAGAGAGAGAGAGAGAGAGAGAAGAGAAAGAAAGAGAAGATGAATAAGCCGTTTATTTACGTTATTTAATTCTTCAACATTAATTTTATTATTTAATATTAGATGTACAATTTTTTTGCTTTCGCCGTTTTTTTTCCGAAATTCGAGGCTTTATTGTAAAAAACTGGTTATACATTTATGATTCAAAGTATTGTCCATCGCTGGCCACTACTTTCTTCCATCTTTCGGGTAGCGTACGAAACCCGCGTCGAAAAAACTGGTCATCTTTTGAGGCTATCCACGAATCGATCCAATTTTTTACTTCTTCATAAGACCGGAAGTGCTGGTCAGTCAAGCCGTGTGCCATTGATCGAAACAAGTGATAGTCAGAGGGAGCAACGTCTGGAGAATACGGCGGGTGGGGTAGGGCTTCCCATTTCAACGTTTCCAAGTATGTCTTGACCACTTTCGCAACATGGGGTCGAGCATTGTCATGCTGCAAAATCACTTTATCGTGTCTCTCGTTGTATTGCGGCCGTTTGCCTTTCAATGCTCGGCTCAAACGCATCAATTGCGTTCGATACCGATCGCCTGTGATTGTTTCAGTCGGTTTTAACAGTTCATAATACACTACGCCAAGCTGGTCCCACCAAATACAGAGCATGACCTTGGACGTCAAAATCACCGTTCTTGAAGCGTTGAAACCACTCACGACACGTTCTTTCACTAAGCGGCCTCACCATAAGTATTTGAGAGCATTCGATGAGCCTTAGCCGCAGATTTCTTCATATTGAAGCAAAAAATTAAAACCTCCCGCAAATGACGAGAATTTGGCTCGTAAACTGACATTTTCAATCGAGAATAACTTTATGATGCAGACACAAATCGACTAATGTTTCTATGGGGTTATGTTGACAGATGTCCAAGTTTATTATATGACGTCTATGATCTATTTATTTCGACCACCACTTACCGTTAAAGCCATCTATAGGAAAACGGCGGAAGCGAAGTTGTACACCTAATAATTTGAATTATTAGATACATTTTTGACTAGTGAATTTATTTGCAAATTTGTACACTCTTAAATATGAAAGGATTAAATTTAAACAAATTAATAACAAAATTCTTTAAGTTAAATAATTTTGTTATTCTTAACTTCCAAATATATCATAATAAATTATTTTAATTTGAGACATTGTGTTTAAAAATCAAGCACATTTAATCAATCAATTTTTGTGATTGAATTGTCTAGTTTCAATAAATAACGTTAAATATTAACTTTTATATTAAACTACTTCTAAATAAACTACTACTAAGTAATAAAATAAAGAGATTAATTAATATTTTTTGAGTGAAATTGATTAACTCTATTATTTTAGTTAAATCGATATACTGAGTAAAAGCAGTGACGACATAGAAATGTTTAAAAATAATTCATTGGGTGTAATTTGACATTATGAATTTAACAAGCATACAACATTTTGTTTTAATATTTGAAACAGAGTGTGGATACACTCAATCAAAATTGAATCGATATAGCTATTATCGTATAAACCCCTGGCTTCTGTCACTTTGCTCAGCAATTTGGTCTCACTGAGTAGCTACGTCGGCACCTGGATCGAATGCACACCGGTGCACACAACGATCGGTGCAACGTTGCGTTCCGTTGAATGAATTCACAGCTGACTCCATCTATTGCTGAATTGACACTATCGGATATTCGTTCGCATCTTTTCGATTCGTACTGTTCACGAACATATCAGAAACTAAGAATACCTTGCGGACGCGTATTTGCTTCTTTTCATTTCTCTAACAATAAGTGTTCCCAATATAATCAGATTGCATTTGCTTAAAACACCAGTAGAATACCAAACGCATTATTGAAAATATTCTTGCAACAGTCATAGATTAAACATTCATGCAAAGCATACATTTCATGCTCAACATTTTTCATAACATACAATAATCAATATTTTTCCGTTCCTTAACCTTTAGATAGGTGAATCTATTTACAAAATTGTACAATTTTTTTCTTAAGTAACATTTAATATAATTCATTATATTCCTTGTTTCAAAATTACACTATTTCAGAGTTACTATAACAGTTTTTCGTCTACTACGATAATGCCAATATTTAAAAATTGACAAATCTCGTGAAAGCTTTTCTTTTAGAGATTTGTTACATAAGATTTTCCCTTTATTCACTAAATTAGATTTGATATCAGAAATTCAAAGTTCAAAATAGTAGATCGCAATATGACAGTTTAATGAATAAATTTGAAACTAACAAAGATATTTTTGATATCGGTATGTATAAAGTTTTGAGAACGTATAAAATGAAATGATAAATTGAAGACATTTGTACTATAATACACAAATAAAGCGCAAATAAGCTTATTATGATATATAAAGATAATGCATAAGTTTTCATTTGCAAATATATGTAATCGTGGTAGCCGCGTATCGATTAATTTTAATATAGAAGTTCGACAGAACAAGTATTAACGATAAGAGTAAGCATAGAAATTGCAATATGAAAGATAGAACAGTGTCACTATAGTGACGCTTCTGTCCTGTAAAGATTAATATTCGAGTTAACATTACAATACTTTTATGTATAAATGAATGTATAGAGCGAACTTGTTAGAGAATACTTAACTACATCGAAGTTGCTCGATCTTTTTGATACGGGCATTTCTTCAATCTGAAGGAATCGTTTGTCTTAGTCGATCGAGACATATAGGGAGCGAAAAATCGCACGTTGACAAAGAGCACGTCCAAAGTTTCATCCGTACATAGTATGGTATAACAGGCGTCACTGCGTTTATCAACTAGTTACTACAGAGTGTCGCGAAATCAAAACTATCGACGAAACTTACCGCATGCGAGTAGAGTTCGCCCGCAAAAGTTCGCCCGTCTACCTCTGTGTAGTACAGATGTCCAATTTTCAAGTAGACTCTATCGAAAATGTTCGATTGGTTATATACGTGACACAGGTATCAGTTTTCCTTGAACTTCTGCTCCGTCAGATATCGTATATGACACCTCCTTTACCGTCAAGTCAGTGAAATGTCCGTACAACTATGACGGCAACTACGTGGTACGATTTTAACTTGTCAAATCGCTCATCAATCATATATTTTCTTTAATTTTTCAGAGAAGCTAAGTAATAATCAGAGTTTGAAGTTACCTCCGTGCAGTTAGACATCCTAATTACCATTATCCAGTTTGCCTTCGAGACAACATACCGTAAGCTCATTTGTATTCCGAAGATATACGAGAATATCTAAGCGAATCGTACACAACAAATATATTAGCAGATAACTGTGACAAACTTACAAACACACATGGCTATGTGAATTCCAATAAGCCTTACTGTCAACTGCGACAAAACAGAGAAGTTATAAGCTAACTATTGCACGAGAAACGCTATAAGTATAAAGAAATAAAAGCTCATATCATCATCGATGAAGTAACTTATTAATTGCACTCGTTCTGAAAAACTAATTTTGTTAATTTGTTTTATTTTAATAAAAATTATTCGAATTTCTGACGTACGTAGAAATTAGAATAATGATTATTTTACATTTTGGAAGAATGAACTTTAATATATTTCTATAATTAATGCATATATAAGCAGATTAGATTTCTCTTTACATAAATTCGACAAATTGCATCTCTACCAAAGAAGAACTCGAATGTGTAACAGATTATAATATATAACTGATATTATAGACTGAAGATCTCACGGTTCTTTTAGAGAAATTATGGAAATGCTCGACTGATTTTATTTACTAGAAGAAGTACATAGTAAAAGAGAAACGTGTGCTGTTTACTTCATGAGCACATCTTTCCATGAATAAGTATACTTTTCGAAGGTTGAGTTTGCGCATGTATTAATTCTTTAGTATCTTCAGTATATTCGTTCTCTTGCTGTCGTCAAAATAAACTCTGTCCGGTGAAGTGGCTCGATAATATCGATTCATTTAAACAGCTGAAATGAGAGATCACATATATGTTTGCATTTTTTTTTAATCACGATAAGTTATATTAATTCTGGGCTTGCATAACGAATTTAATGTAGTTCTTTGTTATACATAGATTGTATAAAATAATTTTATTTAAAAATTGTAATATTTCCATATTTTTGCGTATATTACCTACTACATTTTTCACTTCTTCATTATACGTTTTTATCAGATAATATAACTTGAATTGCTCATTTCATTAGGTCAGTAAAAAGTAAAAATAAGTTTTTTGAATAAGTAATTGAAGATAAGAAAAGTAAAGAAGATTTACATTTTCCGCAGAATACTATTTCCATTAGTGAATCATATTTGAATATCGCTTCAGCATAAATTGTTCGCATTAAATGTCGGCGGTACTGACTGATGTAAGTTGATCTGATTATCATTATAATTAGCATGGTTTACACAAGTAATGCGACTGATGATGTACTGTCAGCGACATTTCGTCGCACCGAAATGTATTTCGCTATTCGCAAGTAAGAAAGGGTCAGGATTAAACAATTCAGACTCATGCTGCTTGTTCTGGATGATGTTCTAATTGCCGTTATCCACTTTACTCGTGAAGCGACACGCTACTGGGTAATTTGTATTCCGGTCTACGAAAGGGACCACAGACGCGTGAGAAGAGATCGAGAGGTGGCATCGGGAGAGGAAGAGATAGAAGGAAAGATAGGAGAAGAGGTGAAAGATAGGGAATGTGATAAAAGATGGGTGAGTGCGACAAGGTCGGATAACAGGCTGAAGCAAGGCTGCTCAGGGAATGAGGGAAACCTGTAAAGGAGTGACACGGAATACGGCGTTCACCATACTTCCGACTATGTTCAATGGCAAAATTATGCGAGTACAGTCGAAACGAGATTCGTCACGAAAGGCTCCTACTGTGCCGATGGCCATACGGTTAGCAATTCAGTGGATGTTGCCGGAAACTTACGATGGGGATGCGCCCGTGGCGACTTCCACTTCCGCAATTAGCATATCTAACGATAACGACTTCTTGAACGGCTTGTTTATCATTTATTATGCCTGGCAACATTTAGAGGCAATACTGTGAAACGTTAAACTGAATTTTATTATGTCGTTTTCTTTCAAGGAGATATTCCTAAAAGTATCTTTGCTTTAAAGTTCACTTGCCTTATGATATATTTGATTACCAGGAAAACTATTGAGTTTTTAATTCTTTTAGTTCTTTATCTTTTAAACATTTGAACATGATATCTCGAGATTTTTAAAAACACTTTTTCGGCAAAAATATCTCAAGAAGTTTTATTCGATTCTCTCTTCTACATTTGATGATAGCGATTTCTTTAAACTCAGGCCATTCATTATATAAATGGGCAAGCTTACGTTAAAAAAAAAATTAATAAATCAGAGATTATCTCATATTCAAGATTTTGTAAATTCAAGGTATTATTCTAGAATAGAATTAATAATCTGTTTTCTACAAACTGGTTTCCCAAGGCTATATATAAACAAAATAAAAATGAATAAATAATGGATAAAGTTTATATATGGCATAACTTGTTTTTATTGATTATATAAATATAAATGATTTAGATATTCATTACTCTAAATTTAACTAAATTAATAAATCAATACACTATAGGTATGTTATGCACAAGATATTACAAAATAATGTATGTAAGAAAAATAAAGATTTTAAAAACAATTTAATAATATTCAATGTTTTAACATGTGCAATTGATATCTTGATATCGAAAACAAAATATTTTTAGGGAAAAATATCTACGGTGTATGCATTAATTCGTTATATGTAAAACATACCTAAGCGCATAGTTAACTTGTTTTTCCTAACACATATTTTCTTGATATACGTTGCAGCTTGTAAATGAAAACAGCTATGGAAATTCTTTCGGGTTACTTCATTTTCATATTCACATAATTTCACGAAAACACTGTTAATTTTCACAAAATCCTGGTACACCCCGATGTCTTACATTAAATGGTAACCATCTTATTTCAAGGTAGAAGAAACAGAAAGCGGAACACGGTGAATTTACTGCTATGTATTGTGGTGTGGTTGCCGTAGAAGCTTCGAACACGGCACATATTTCTGACCACAGGAAGAGTTACGAGTTCGACGTGAGAGAAGCTACTAGTTGTAAAACCGCGAAATTAAAAGAAGCGGAAAAATGCCAATTTGATTTGGAAAAATTCAGTGAAATGAAGCGAGCTGATATTGCGAGCCGATAAAAAATTATGCGAAATCGTAAAATTCAATACCAAATATTAATATTAATATTTAAATTTTTTAATCAAAAATTTTCTTGTCTATTTAATTTTCCTGTATATTTGATGTACTACTTTGCGAATAATAATTGAAAGCAGACATTTAATTAACTTAACCTGCGCATTAAATATTTAAATTTACAATCTGCGAAACAAAAGTATTCGCTTTCGTATTTTCTATATTTTATTTAATATTTTTTAATTGTATACGAAATTAATTTTTCTCTCTCTTTAAATATTTTAATTAATTAAAAGAATTAATTTATATTGATGAGAATATTTAGAAAAATTTATGAAATGTAAAAACATTGAACACTTGATTTCCAATTTAACGAAATGTAGATTCCTTCGACAAATAAATAAATATGAAAATAAAATAATTTTTAATCAATCTTCAGAAAAACTATATAATTATTATTAATCAATTGCGTTTTATTTATTTTAAACAATTATACAAAGCACAAATGAAAATTTTCTTATAATGTTTCGCGCTTTAATGTTTTTCTGTAGAATAATTATAAGTAAATCATTATTTCGAATACGTTTTAAAGGGCTAACAAAATGAATTGTGTAATATAGTCAATATCAAATTCGTATCGTAACCTTTTCAATGTCGAAATAACATCATCGAACATGTTAACTAGCTTGCAGCCCCACGTGTAGCTGTCAGATTCTGGGAACGCGCTTCTGTCGCGAGACCAAATAATTAATACATTCACAATGTTGATTTACGTATGGTGTGTACATGGTGGGCGCCATTCAATATTCACACGGTACCGTCAAGTTTGCATCGATAAGTTGTCACTTACGATCGTGCGTGCGTTGCTACTTCTGTGTGCAAATGTGAATTCGCTTGAAATTACACTGTATAGCGCATGCATATGTAATCCAATTGAACATCTAAATAGAATAAAATGGAACACTTTTTATTATCTGATTAACTAATCTCGTACATAATTAAATAACGAAAAGGATAATTTTGCTAAAATATCTAAAAGTTAATTGAATACAGATCTGCAAATACTTTTGGTAGGCTATTAAAATAATTACGTGGGACGCCCAGATGTTACAACAGTTAGGTAGTTAATTAATTTAAAATTTTTATTTATTCTCTTACAATTTTATCGAAAATATAGACTTTTTCTGAATAAAATAAACTTCGACTTTGTAATACTGTAAAATGCCAACCTGACTTAGAAAATGTAATAAAATGAAACGAGCCGGTATTTAATAAAAAAATTACGTTAATTGTGAAATTAAATACTAAATATTAGTATGTTAAATTAGAAATTTTTTTTTCTATCTGTTTTTAATTGTATTACTTATCTTGTTTTTAATTGTATTACTACAAAAATTTTGACATCTGTGTAATCAGTTTGAATATTCTATATAATTATTTTAATAATCTAACAAAATTATTTTCAAATCTATATATAAGTTTTTTTGGATATTTTAACAAAATCGTTCTTTCCATCTAATGAAGAGAAGAAAATAAATAAACTTCATAAAGTTTTTTAGCATTTTTATTTTCAATTTAATAACCGATCTTTCATAGGAATATTTATAACAATATCACGTAGACTATAAAGAATTATAGAGTAGGTAATGACTTTAACGTATAAGCCTGGCATACGTCATAATAAGGTTAGCACAGTAGATAGATTTTCGAGCAATTTTCAGAATCCTATTCTCATTAGCTCTTAAACGGGATTACAAAGCTGGAATCACGCTAAAATTCATTTGCCGTTCTTGTTTCACGGTACCGGAGACTCTTTATTCGAGCGTGAGTCGCAATTCCGTCTGTAACACGGAACGTAGAGGAAAACAGCCGTCACACGCTGGATATCTCGACCCAGCGTTCAAGACAAACAGTGTGGAAAATGAATTTTTCTGTTATCTTTTTTTAAAGACTCATTTTCTTCTCTTCTTCCCTTCCGTGATTTGTACTGAATTGCTTGCAAATTAACATCCTGGAACGAGCACTATCGGGCGTGAGACTAGTTGTCGTCGCAAATACACGGACGAATGAGGATGGCAGATTTTTGCTGTAGAGAAGAATGAAAGGAAAACTCTCGTACACGAGAGATGAGAATTTTAGTTCATGCATACGCGGAAGTATGGGAAAATGCAATATTTCATTAAGGATTTCGCAATTACACGTCCGTTCGGTATGCTCACGAAATACGAGAGATTCGCACAGTTAAAAATTGGGAACGCTTGTTAATGTATGCATAATCTGATTTACAGCGTTGCATTAAATTACGGAGTCTTTGTATCTCTCGCGAAGCAAGATACAAAATTGTGATGATTGATTAAACGATAACGTTATCCAATGTGATTGTTCGATATCATTTTATTTGATATATTTCTTTGACGCATCGAGAACCGACGCGCGGTTTAGGAGGTATTCATTGTAAAATAATATCGACGGAGAAACGGATGAACGACGGGACGTATAATCCGGTTACTCGCTGATTGAACTTTCATAGAGATGCAAAACTGTACTGTATTAAAGCAAAAGTGGGTGATATTCCGGATTGCGCGCCACGAGAAAGTAATTTCGGGAAGCTGTGCCGCGTTACACGGTCGCCGTGAATCCGCACAAGTTCCGCGCAGCCAATTTTTTTTCTCGCGCAAACAATGCAAAAATCCATTACCGAAACGCTGTCAACTTTTACGTCACAAAACGATTGCTCCCGAAAATTTGACACCATATCCTGGTCATTCGTTTTAAAAAGAACGCGGAAAACGTTTTAAAAAGAACAAAATAATAATGATTTCATGTATTTCTCAGGATTATTGTACTAAACTGCTTTGTGCAAATATTCGATCGATCGCACATAATTGCATATATATTTAATCATTACATGTTCTGTATTTTACGTCTGCTCTACGTCGATGCATGATTAACTTATTGCATAAATGCGTAACGTACGCTGTTCATGATGGACGCCAATCAAATAGTATATTATGTATGTTAAATTCAGTGTAGATATTAACTTTCATAGAGATAGGTATAAACCATTTCCTAATTTTCAAATTTATGTGAATAGTATCTATATTTTGCAAAAATTTTGATTGATTAATTATACATTTTAATTAGACTTATCTTATTTTCTTAATAAATGTGATGTACAGTCATATCATTATAAATTACCGTAATTCCATAACCCAGTGTTGTAATTGTAATATAGTGCATATTAGTATTGCTCACGGTGAACGTCGTTAGCAGGCAGCGACTTGAATGCAAATTAAAAGTAAACCGAGATGATTAATTTTGCTCGGGCAACAATTACGATGCTGTCTTCGTGCTCTGACACAAAGAAGGAGCACGAGCGATTCAATAACTTGGCGCAAATTATAACTTGTTTTTAAGCAAATCTGACAGTCGTGTATAATAAAATATCAAGAACGCTAGGAAATAACAGAAGCTGTCACGACTATTACGATTAAGTAGAAAAAAAGAAAGAGAGGAAAAAAAGATGTTCATTTAGAAAAATGTATATCTTACGACTATACCAATTATTTTTTAAATAAATATTTTTATAATTGCCTTTACAAATTAAAAAATCCTTTTCCACAATTAAAGTATAAACGATAATGCAGTCCAAACTAGTTGACTTTATGCAAAAGAAAAAAGTTGGAAAATTACAATTTTGTTATTGTAATGTTGTTATATTTCCGGCGTCGACTCGTAATAATATTTGTTTTATATATAAGTTTTATATTTTGCACGTATAAAACAATTCTTGGACTAGGAATTTACATGTTAAATTCTTAGAATTAGGTTGCCTAATGAAAGACTAGTTAAAAAATTTGTACGTATGTATGTGTGCGATATTGATAGAGTATGTTGTATCAATGATATATAAACGTACTACGTATGTAAGGGCCATCACACACAAAATAAGCTGCATAATCAACAACTTAAGGCCGCTGGATTAATGAATCTTATGTAAATCAATATGGCGTTTTTATGTCGGATGCTTATTGTTCCAGTGGCCTTACATGCTATGACTATGCAGTTAAAGACCATGGTACACAGAAAAACTTAGACTTAAGCAGTAAGGAAATCAACATGTTGGATTCGCTACTGCTTATGTTATGATCTCTACTGTGATTGATCAATTCGCTTAACTACTTAAGTCTTATGTCTTAAATTTTTTTATGATCTTAAATCCTATAATATTAAATCGATAAAACAGACAACTTTTTTTAGGAGTTCTTTAAACGATCATGCTGAATCTTTAGCGTTTAAATAATTTGGTATGAATTTATATACAATTTCAATCCTGCAAACCGCGCACTAAATTTAATTTTCAGTCTCGAAATACGATCCTAATAGAACTAGAGTATCATAAATAAATTGGCAAACAATTTAATAATATTGGTGCGTAGATATTTTAAAAGAATATTAACCCTTACCTTACTAGGTACAATTTGATGCCTCATCTATATTAACGAAAGCATTAGAATTCGTCCGTTTTTTTCACGTCCGTTTTTTATTCAGTCAATGATTAAAAAAAATCTCTAAAAATTCATCAACATACTTTCTAAAATAAATATTGGCACTTCATTTTGGAAAATAATAAAATGTAGTATAATTTATAATTATCAAAAGACGCAAAGAAACTTGCACGAACAGGAATCGCTCGGTAACTAGTAACTTCTCTTAATAGAGTAAGAGTTAATAATCTGAAATGTATATCTTTGCTGTAATACAATGCAGAGAAAACAGATAATTAGCTGCAAATGATATCGACAATCGCACATACAATTTACATAGCTTGACTTAAATGCCGTATGACATTACACGGTAGTGTTATTCAGGGATCGGGAAACGGTTTGAGATACGGAAATCGATCGACCATGATACGTATATACCGTGGTTATGTCATCCTTGTTCAGTAGGCTTCAAACTCCCGTTGATCCGTGCGTTGAAAAGCTCATAAGCTTCCCGGCTACCTATGGTTGAATTCGAACTACATGGCTAACGTAGATTGTGGAGACCATTGAGCGAGTGGATAAGCGCGGACTACTGAATGGTTCTCCGTTTCCGCAAAATCGTCTAATCATACGTATCTATCTCATGCAGATTAAATGGTGAGACGAGATTCAATGAGGTCAATGTTGATGAATTGAGCAAATTTGTGTGTTGTTTAAAATTACATTGCATCGATAAGGAAATGAGAAAAAAAAACGAAAGAAATAGGTAGATAGATAAATAGATAATGGCATTTATTAATATTCTAGGGCGAAGAAAAGGACAACTTCAAGGAAATCGAAAAAGAAAAAAATGAAGAAAGCAAAGGAATTAAAAATAACAAACTAAAATAACAAAAGAAAATGCAAAAAATAATACAAATAAAATAAAGAAATAAAAATTACATAGATTATAAAAGTGAAAAAAAGAAAACACAAGATAATGTATAATATAATACAGGTGTATGTGGAAAATGAAAGGAAATTGCAAAAAATTAGCTTGACTCACGCTATCATAGATAACAGAAAAAACACGTTTTATGCTAAGTGTCTTTGATTTTCTGGTCGTAATTGGAAGCGAGTTCTACATTGTGGTGCCAGCGTAATGAAAGAAGCACTGGTAGGTAGAGGTTCTATAGGAAGAGAAAGCTAGGTCTAAAGAAGTGGTACAAGGATTGATGGAGGTTGAAAGCAATGTAGGAAGGGATACCGGAACGAATAATGGAAAATAAAGAAACAGCAAGTGAGAATTGAGATAGGTTTTTCTGTCATTTGCGGAGAACTACCTCAACGCATCATAGTAGTGCGAGATGTGCTCATCTCTGTTGAGCACAAGTTGAAAAAATGAAACGCATGCAAACATTAATTAATCATTTAAGCATGAGTTTCTATTGATTAGTTAGGTTACTAAAAACTGCAGTGCAGTAATCAAAGAAGAGAAAAATAAAGAGAAAGAGAGGACATGAACCGAGTATCCAATGAAATAGCAAAACTGTCTCTATTTTTTATTATATCTACTCAAAGAGAGAGAGAGAGAGAGAGAGAGAGACAGAGAGAGAGAGAGAGAGAGAGAGAGAGAGAGAGAGAGAGAGAAGGGGGGGAGGGGAAGAAGAGGAATAGGGAAAGAACTAAACTTCTTGATATAAAAGTCTGCAGCTTTTTTATTAGTCTAGACGTAATTTTGACGCGATTGACAGTATGACATTATGAAGTTAAAATCATATTACAAAACGATGATTAAATTTATGGACGTTGATAGGATCTTGGAAATCTAATAGAGTCATGGAAACTTAAATGGATTGTAATTAAATACAAAGTTATCCTGAGAAAGAAAGAGCATATTGGCATATGGTGCTGAATTTAATATTTGGCATATTGCGTTTGATGAATTGTATCAAACGTCCTAAAATAATAATTCATCTTCATTCCTTTCAAATATCGTGATACATTCGGGTAGAGGAATTGGACGTGCTAAAAGTATTGGGCTATTGAATTAGAAATATTAGACTTGGGAATGAAACAACGTGGAACGACAAGGTCTAGCACGGGGTCAATCACTCACGAAAGCTTCTCTCTAGTTTTAGACGTTGATGAATTCTCGTTCGCTAAAAGGTACACGGCCCAGTGACGCATGTGTGCGTGGGAATAACTGCGTATCGCATATGTGTAGACACATACACAGGTTAAAGGGCACAAGAGGATATAGGACGGTATGATTAATCATCCAATCTTTTGACAAAAAGAGGAAAGCTTGTCGGATTTTCACAGCGACGGTGTCTCCTCCGCCTGTCACTGAAAAAGGGTGAAAACCAGCTGATAAAATGCTCAGGCGCAACAACTTTGATTTGTTTATAATTGAGGCTGTTTGGCCTCAATACGAGAAAAAATTCCGTACTCTTTTAATATGCCAAATTTACAGGCTTGAGTTAAAAATGTTTACAGCTGATGAATATTTTGAATATTAATTAAATTATCGTTACATTGTTGTTTTTATGTTGCATTAAACTTTGTTATCATTAAACAATTGATTTCTATCACACTGACGTTTTGATTAATTACGAATGTAATACAATTCAACAAATCTCTGTCAAACTTCTGCGAAACATCTGCCAATAATTTGTAATTTATCAGAGAGCGAGAGAGAGGAGGAAGGGAGGGAGAGAGGGGGGGGGGG
>NW_017259291.1:324301-325982 GCF_001594045.1 Atta colombica | reverse complement strand
GGGGGGGGGGAGAGAGAGAGAGAGAGAGAGAGAGAGAGAGAGAGAGAGAGAAAGAGAGAGAGAGAGAGATACAGCCTGCAAATCGTCAAGAATAATATAATATTGAAAGAAATTAAATTATAAGCCTAACAGAATTGTATCTATTATTTATTCTTTACAGAAATTTGATATTGGATTAGTTATGTTAAATATTAAAAGCACTAAACAACAGCTTTAATACTAAGAAACTGTTGTTCAGTGCTTTTAATTCTTAAAATAAATAATTTCTCAGTGTTAACCTTCTAATACCACTTTGTGCTTTTTAAAGCATAGTCGAGTTTTCTAAAAATTTTTATTCAGATTTAAATATGTAAAAAATACAGTCTAGTTAGTATAATAAAAACTTATTTTTAATCTACCTTTAACAATAATAAAAACTAGACTGTATTTTATTTACTTTTTATAAGTGTACAAGAATTTTTTCAGATTCTTACGTAAGTCGGAGCCATAAAAAATATATGCTGTTTACCTCAACTGCCCACAGTATAAACTATGCTCGAAAATTTCAGAGTGGTGTTGGAAAGTTAAATTGAAATTCAGTAAGGGCGGTTTATTTACCATCGCGCATCGCGTCCAACTTTGAGAAAAGGATGAGACATTTAAACAGGCGAAAATCGGTAATAGGGGACAAAGTCAGCGATTGAGTTCAAGTTCTCCTATCGGTCTTGGCCGCTTTGACCTAGATGATAGTAGACAATTCGATAGAGTGAGACAACTGTCTCTCGCACACGCGCACGGGCTAGAGTCTCTTCTGCCAATTTAGTTGTTGGAAAGCTTGACTTTTAAAACTAGAACGTATACTTGTTCTTCAAGCCTAAATCGAGCAAGTTCAAATTGCCGCGAGGAATGACTCCTGCTGGTTGCATCCTCGACATTTCTGTCTAGGTGGTTAAAAGCTTGTTCAAGTTTCCGTCCTCGATTTCCTGCGCATCCATCCGTGTTGCCTCGTTCGCTCGCATGGAACGTACAATTGATTGTTCGTAATAACTTGTTCGTGACATCAAAGACATTTGACTGTCCGAAAATTCCAGTTCTCTGAGATCCATGGTTAATTCATTTTGCGGATAATAAACATGGGTTTATACAGAAAAGCCAGCACGATGTAGAATGCCAGAAAGCGTAGATTTATTAGGTCATTCCCTTTTTGTGGGATTACAGTTCGTAAATAAATGCAGCGTGCCAATACGCTTTGTATTTCGACCTAGTTCACTATAGTTTTTGTAGCTAAAAAATGTGAGACAAGTGCGGAATTTGGCATATTTTTCTCAAATTGTAAGAACAACGCTGTTTTCGTTTTTTGTACTTTTAGTTTTGTATAACGATATTTTTTTATGTATATATTATCTTACAAAGTTGCGTATATTGTAGTATATACACATATAGTATATATTGGGTTGTCCGGAAAGTTCGTGCCGCAAAAGATTTAAATTTAATAAATGAAATTAAAAATTTAAATCTTTTGCGTTTCAATTTTCCTTCAAAAATCGACAAGAACTTTCCAGACAACCCAATACATATATATTTTTTTACGAATGTCATGTATGCATTTTTATTTTAAGGTTTTCACATACAACATTTAAAATAGCCTTGTATTCGTCTGTTGAAAATTCTTCGTGATGTCATGATTTTTATCATAAGGAAA
>NW_017259291.1:312447-324201 GCF_001594045.1 Atta colombica | reverse complement strand
ACGAGTTTATATACAATATTAATAAAATATCGTGTAAAAAATTTTCAGTAAAAAATATTTCTACGCGGAGATTGTGACAAAGTTGTAAAATTTTTTGTTGTGTTTTTATCTTTTCCATACCATGCTAAATACAAAATTTTCAAGCTTTGCATTATTTATAAAACCAACATTGCATTATTTAGAAAAATAACTGATTTTTTTAACATGGCAAAATAAAAGACACACATAAAAACAACAAATCATTTTTTCATTAGACGAATCAAGTGCCATCTAAATAGCTGAAAACATGTGCCAAAAAAAACATAAAGTATTTACCTTGGATGAATTAGCCTCAAAATTACATCATTCCTCCCTTTTGCTTCATCCAATCCAATTCCGTCTGGCGAAGATTTTAAAAGTTTCGGCTACTTCATATCTTCTTATTCGGAAACTTTTCAAACGAATTCACGCATTGCATCACTCAATCATGTTCGTGCTTCCTTCTTTAAAGTCTTATCTGTTAAAACTTTGCCACTACATCTACATCGTTGCAAGCATTTGTCCGCTTCGTGGTAATATAAATTAAACTTGAAATTCAAACAGCTGGAGTTTAAGTTCTTTCCGGAAGACGACGATTCGCACAGCTTTACGATTGAGTTATTTTGATTTAAACGATACTTTATCTTGGTGAAAGTCTCTCAAGTGAAATTTGCACGAGAATAAGCAATCACCAATGTTAATTAGAAACTACATTGTTCGTTATATGCACTGAAAAGTGCATAATTTCAATCAATATATTCGTCGCATGTTGTCTTCGCTTTAACACACTAAATTTCCGCGTGACACCACCTTGCAATTTCCTCACGCCTTTCTTACTCTAATATTTTTATAAACAGTTTATTTTTATAATCAAATTATTTGGCAGTATGCCTTTTTTTTAATTGAGAAAGCGGAAGGAAGAGAATTAATGCGAATGTTGACAAAGTCGGCTGTTAAT
This sequence comes from Atta colombica, assembly GCF_001594045.1. Taxonomy (NCBI): domain Eukaryota; kingdom Metazoa; phylum Arthropoda; class Insecta; order Hymenoptera; family Formicidae; genus Atta; species Atta colombica. The sequence goes on along the minus strand of NW_017259291.1, from coordinate 323,225 downwards.
TCTTGGGGAAACACGTGTACCTCTAACGTGCTACCTGTTTCCTTACGAGATTAGGAGCTTTCCCTAGCTTTTTGACGCATCAACAATCGCGTCGCTTTATTTGCACTACCACGAAAAAGAGAGGAAAAGTGGCAGTGTGGAGAAGAAGAGAGCGATCGCCCTGTCGGAGACACCGCGATCTCACTCGTGTGGTGCAACGCTCATCGCAAGGGGCGCGGCGTAACTGAGCTCGGCAAACCAACCCTCGTTCTCTGTCTCTGTCGGTGCCTCCCTCTCTCTACCCAACCTCGCTCTATCGCTTCTCCACCTCACCCCCTGCAACCACGTTTTCCCACTCTCACGCAGTCTCCGTACTTTCCTCCGCTCTTCTTCTAATGTTATTCCTTCTCTCTCATACGGTTTTTCCACCTCCTCTTCCTACATCGCACTTTTCTTCATCTTGCTCGATCTTGTGTTGTGACACGCGAAGCTTTCTTTCTCCTACGTTGCGGTTGGGAGCCTCTATTCTTTTTTTTCAAGCTAATCCATCGTTGAACCATGCAGAGGCCAAAGACTAAGAGGAAAATGCATATTTTTCTGTAATCTGTTTCATCTCTTTCTTTCTTGATATACCTTATACTTGATTAAATTTCGTTTTTTGTTCACGCACATTTTAATTATTCGTTGCAACTACAAAGTTCTAATTTTTTTTTTCAAAATAATCTATTGTTGAATTATGCAGAAACTGAAGACTAAGAGGAAAGTACTATTCTAGCATACTTTTCTGTAATTTATTTCATCTTTCTCTATATACACATCATCACTTTTCACTTTTCGTTCACGCGTATTTAATTATATTTATCCTATTAATTTTTCTCTCGTTTGATATGATCAAAGAAAATTGTTAAATAACTTATTTTTAATGACAAACACTTATTGGAGAACCAATCTTCCACAGAATGAGTGTAATAAACGAAGATCAAGTGATCAAGGAGACATGGTTGCAGATTAGAGGTTCAATCTTGTCTGTGATTAAGCTTTTGTCAACTTGGTGGATCTTCTATATCTACCAAGCAGAATCCGGACAGAGTCGATTGGATCGTGTATCCATTTGCATGTTCTGTGAGAATATTATACGAAACGATATAACACACCTATTTAAATGCGCATGCAAGGACTGGCGTCGCCACGTATGAGACTACACGTTTAATCTAAATTAGATTACGTCCATGAGAGTCGCGTTAAGCAATCTTGTTTCACGCTTTCATTATAAATACACGTTATATGTGGTTGTGAAAAGAGAGAAATAAAATAAATGGTTTAGTTATTGGTAACCACAAGGCTATTAATCTCTTAGGCATGTTGGCTTGATTGCATAGCGAAATATACATATATGTATTCCTTTAGCGAAATATCTGGAGAATAAAAATTTAAAATATCACGATGGTTAACGACAAGAGCAATGTGGTAAATCAATTTAAAAATTTGATTCATCAAAGTACAAGACTCATTGACTCGAAACAGATGAGTATCAACGCTAATGCCAACCTTTAATCGTATTTCTGAATTAACGTGTACGAAATGATATTTGCGCTGTATATAGTGCAATAATACATTATAAGCGTGCATACGCTGCGCGATAGCCAGTGTACATTGATATATATAATATCGACTATCAACTCGAAAATGATTATTATTTATTCGTATCGATATGATCATGTATTATTCTATCCATGCGCATAGAGACAAATTTGGAAATTATCTGCATGAAGACAGGATTGATCTTTGTCCACAGACGGGTTCACAATCAAAATAGATACAAATAAAATATGATTTTACGAGAATCAAATAAACTCGCGATGCAACTGTTGTCATGATAGAATTTGGATAGTAATAATGAATATAATATAATAGACTGTAATATAATAACAGAGAGCTAAATTAGATGCGATATTAATGCACCTCCGGGTTGCTTATAATCGACGTATTATTCACAAGGAAAACAATGTTATTCATACAATAACAAATGTAATCTCTAATATGATTTCAAAATTTAATGAGATATATATATATGAATGTTACACTTTCATCATGTTTTATTCGCTTTTATAGCTGTACATAGTTTTCCTTAAATTAATTAGTGTAATATAGATAATCAGCTAAAATTAAAGAAAATTTATTATTTGCGTGCATTTATTGTTACTATTATCGTTCATAAATCGTGGTTGATTGAATAACGATTGAAATGCATGTTTTATTTTACAACGTTCAACTCTTTAGTTTTGCGTGATCTAAATAAAAGCTGGTGCATCTGGCGGAAAGTGGATACGTACTTCAGTTTGCAAGAACTAAAGTACGCCGGTTTCGATAGTAAAATTTCAAATTTCGCTATCCCGCAAGTGTCTATATAAATATTTTATGTTTCTGGCGAAGATGCTGGCAACAAATAGTTTTAGAGAACAAACACGGATGATTGTCTCAATAATTTTTCTATCATCGTGAAATCGGTAAAAGAGAATAATTAGTTATTTATGGATAGTTGAATTGATTAGAGCAAATACATTTATTTTTTCAGTATTATTTTTTTAACTTTAGCGTGTACTCTTTATTTTGAAAATTATATAAATCTAATTTTTAAACTCTACAAGCAAATTCTAGAATCAAATTTGCGTGGGGTATGGCGTTAGCAGTTTCATAAATTGGATTGTGCAAGACAAAAAGATTAAAAATGATGAGGAGACAGTTGGCCCACTGAGAATATACGTTTGTTCTCTCTTTTTCTCGATTCTTCAATTGGCACGTGCATCACGGTACGTGTCGATAAGAGTTGAAGGTCTGAAGTCCATGATCTTCTATCGTGAAAGACGTTCAATGTGTTCGGAAGCAAGAAATGGACGATTTAGCTTTGTAAAATATTAACAACTATAACGTTCAAGAATCTGACAAATATTATATTTGTTCAGTATACTAATTTAATCATTATGATTCGATGACATTTTCGTTTCTTTTTTGCTTTATTCATTTCGATTTTATTATGTATAATTATTTTTTGAACAATTATATAAAAATTGGAAACTACGGATATATTAACAAATTAATAGTATCTGCAAAATTATTATTTGCAAAATAATCAAATTTATGCAAAAAATAAGGAATAAAAATAAATATATGTATATGAATCTTATTATCCATATATTGTATTATATGATATAAATAGTAACACATATTGCATTATATGATATAAATACAAGATGAAATTTTTAATTTTTATTTTTAAATATATTAAATTGCAGTAAATAAAAACGGAAGTGTGAATTTTAATTACCGGCAACAAGCTGTATTTGCATATTAATATTGTGATAGTAATGAATAATTCAGTAGTACAGCATAATTATACAGTGCAAATATTCCATGCTTGACAAAAGTATAATATTTGTTTTATTTACAAATGCTAGGGAAATAAATGTCGGCATTGTTATAAATTTTTTATTCAAATTCTAATTTTCTATTTTTTTTATTAGTTTAAAAATATGGAGCTTAAGCTTCATATTCTTTAAGCTTAGAGCTTAAGATATAGGTAAGCCGAAAAATGCGCCTCTTTTAAATCTCATAATAATAAATTAATTGTGTTAACGATAAAATTACTTGTCGAGTTAGATGTTTCATTAGTTATTTTGTAAAATGATTAATGTCACAGTGACAAGTGTTTTTTATTCTATATTATCCACGAAAGAGCGATTTTAGAAGTATCATTGTTCTGGAATGTGTAATAATTGCTTTCTTTTTCTCGTTTTCTTACTATACTTTTTTATTCTCGTCTCTTAATCACGTAAATGTTATTATCTGTGATTAATTATTAATACGATTTAAAAAAAAATATCTGTGTTTCTTTTTTAAATCAGTCTTATTTGTAATATTCAATAATATTTGATTGCGCAAGCTGCGATATTTACATCGTCAATTATATGATATCATGTTACGTGAAAATATGAATTCTTAAATACACTTTAGATGACTTATAATTCACGATCAGATTCAGAACAGAATTCTGTTTATAATTTTACGTGTTGTTTAACATAAAAAACACACATTTACATACATTTGAAACAGTAAAATAATCATTAATATGTATATATTTCCTGTATATGTGTATTTTATTTCTTAAATTATATTATTATTATAAATAGAATTCTGTCGTGTGAATTTGGTCGTGAATTATAGATTGTCTAAAGTGGGCTTTAAAGGATATTATGCATGACAAATCGTTATTTCTGACTCTACCTTTACCGCCGCTTTCCTCTGTTCCTTCCTCCACATACCTTTATCTTAACAAGTTATAACTGCTCTTGCCTTCCCTTATAATATTATGGCATCTTTCAACAGCTCAAAAGTTTGGTAGCGCATTATGTGAATATTTTTAATGTTTGCATATTAAGGATAACGCATGTCTGAGAGTAGTTCTATTTTTATTCACAAAATTTCATTTATGAAATTAATTAGATAAAATCTACCAGAGAAGGATAGTACAATTATTAAACATTATATTATAATCAAAATAATAATATAATATTGTTAATAAAAGTTGATAAAAGTTTTCTGTTTTAACTACTATTGCATTAAAATGTAATAAGAGTGATTACATTAAGTCTTTTTGTCCTTTTTCAAGTCAGATGTTATTTAATATATTGATCATATTTTTCGGATGTTTTTATTATATCATCTGCGACAGAATATATTTTATGTTATATTTTATGTAAAACTTTCTTAAAACGTGCTCTTATGTAATGATGCGACTTTCGTTTTAAAGCTCGATGCATGTTTGAAGATCCCGAAGAAGAACATAAGCACGTGCTAGAAATCTCAGGCGAGAAATTCAGACTCAACGAAAACTAGATGCTCTTTTTTTCCACTTTTCTCTCTTTTTTTAAGTACTTTGTAAATATTATTCTACTCTTGTCAGAAAGACAAATTAAAAATGTATGTATTTTTTCTTAGTAAGAATGACTTGTCGATGCACCACCAATAATAAATACGTTCCGCGCCTTCCATAGTATCTGCTTTATTTATGAAGCGAATACTGTAAAGAGGTAGCTAATACTCTACAGAAGAGAATTAAACCCTTTCTACGTGGGATTTTCTTGGGTCTGGAAGTCTTTCGCAAAGATTTCCATGAATTAGCTGTTTAATTGTACAAAATGGAACATAGAAATTCGCATCGTGTACAACTTTGACGTAAGACAATCCCAATCAAAAGAGCCGGGGGAACTTACTGAGCATTTATCAGACTTTCGAAGAGTTCATTTCGTGTATAAAGTACTCTGTGTCGCTGTTCGAAAGAGCACACTGGCAAATAGGATCCGCCGTTCGAATTCTAGCTTACTCATCGAAGCGTATATAAATCGTTCTGAAAGCTCTTTATTTGTAGTTGAATCGTTCCTTTTTCCATTCCATGCTCAAAGCTTTTATTCATTTCTTCCTGTGTGTCCTCTCATTATTAATCAATAATTTATCTTAATGACTTTCCTTCACGGTAGAAATTCGCTGTGTTCATATATAGGAACTCTTAATGTATTCTGTGCAAACTATTTCATGTTTTATGAGGTTTGCAGAAATGTTCTTTAACTCACAATAGATTTTCAGAATGGCGTTTAACACATATAACACTTGACGAAGCGTTTCAGTAAAATGAGTGGCACTATATTTATCGTATATACAATGTGTATATTTCTGTTTGCCAAATAGTCACGTCACATATAACAAACATTTCATTTAATTCAATTTTAATGCGCGACTCAAATTCTTTTTACTCTCTTTCAAGCTGGCAACTTCATAACTTCGCTGAAATACCATTCCGATGGAAAATTCGAGAAACTCGGTTCGTATTTCAGAGAGGATTTCATGCTGACTGCCAATGTCAGATATCGAAGTATATGAATCAGAAAAGCATTAAAATTTTCCATGGACGTACATTGATTCGAACATTATGGAATTACTAGACGCTTAATTCTATGAAATTCTAATCAACTGCTTTTTTCTAATAAGATAAGATATTTATTTGTACGTAATGCACGTTGATTTTAACTAACGACATGTAAATCAAGCATTTCTACTCAGAGAGAAAAAAATTGTTAAATGCTAATCCTACGCCATAACAGCAATTGCGGATATAGGGATCGCAAATTATTTGCAGGTGTAACAAATATTATTCTCTTCTGTATTCGCTACAAAAATTATTTGCAACAAATGCAAAATATTTGTCAAATATGCAAATTTGTTTGCTATAAACAAATGTGACAATTAAACTTTATAATCCTTTCGTATTCATTGCAAAATCATTTTTCTTCATGTATATATCTACTATGATGCAGAGAACAAAGATGGAAATTAAATGGTTTAAATAACCATTAAGATTCAGTACTTTCTCTCTCCGTCTAAAAGTGATGTATTCTTTTCAACTGAACTTCTTGCACCATTTACTTACACTTCCAGAGAGTGTCAAAAACACATATACTCTTTCTTACCTTTTCAAAAATTTTCTTAAGATAGAAAGAAATTGATAGAAAGAGACAATTGCTTCTCAGCTTTTTTAACTATCAATTTCCTGCTTCCATCTTTCGATGCTTAATATATTGTTGATGGTATAAATTAATGATGGATCTAATATAATTAAAATATTTATGTGCAATTTATGCTGAAGAATTATTAATTATTATGTCACATATCACCATTTAGTCATCACTCACAAGAGGAGGCTGAAATATATTTCACGGATTTTGATCAGCCTTCATATGGTTTATTATTTTATATAGGACACTAAAATGTAATTCTTGTAGATTCCGTATTTATGTTTTCTTCGAGAAAAATCGCGATTTTAGGCCACGACGACGGATCGCTTTCGGAATTGGAAGAATCGATATTCATTGAAAAAACAAGTAACTTTCGTTTATGTACACTACCGTTCATATATTCGGGAACACGAATGATGAATTATGATTTTCTCGCATTTCTTTAAAAAGTATTAAAAAGTATTTCGGTAAAAAAACTGCAGAAAAATTTTTTTAATGCATTTTGAAAAAGAAGAATAGAATTTTAAATTTGTTGTTTGTTTTGTTCCTATTATTTTATTACATAAAATTAAATAATAAAATTACATAAAATTAAATAATAAAATTACATAAAATTAAATAAAAATTGATATATTTCAATATTTTAATTTTACTTTGAAGTTGTAATTGATGAAATAACATCAAATAAAAATTAATAAAAAAGAATTTTAAAATAAACTTTCTAAGCTTTAAAATAATTTTAAAAATTGATACGAAGTTTTTTAATGATATCGAACGTGTAAAAACTTATTTTTACAAAATGTTTTTTAACTTCGAAATTAAGCGGTTTACAGAAAAAAGAAAGAAGAGAAAAAAATTTTGTTAAATGTTCTCGATTTGTATGAATTTTTTTAAAAATTTTTGAAGCTTTTTTTATTTTCAAATTTATAAACAGTAATGTACGTGTATATGCATGTATGAAAGTTACTTTTTTTTTTCAATATTTATCAATTCCCCAAAGTAATCCGTCGTCGTGATCTAAAATTGTGATACTCTCGAAAAAAAGAAAAACAAAATTAAAATTTATGACCTTACATAAGTAAACTTTTAGCACCTCAGAATAATTATGCAAATGCTGATTAAAATTTATGAAATACATTTCTGAACCTCTCCAATCATTTTCTAATACTCACTTTTGTCTTTTACCCACTAATACTCATTTTTTACTCATCAGACACGTTAACGAAGAACGCTTTTTATTCTCTGCTATTAACTGCACTAGCGTGCAAGTAGTAAGATCCGCAATAAATCCGCCGCCGGTGTCCGCAGATGAAAACGTGTTAATGTCGCGCAGCGATCGATTGACGAAATTCTGCATCTTTAATATATCTTTAACAGAATTTGCAATCGGGATAAAGCGGCTTTCGCAGCACACACTAACGACATTTCAATGACAACGTGGCAGTTTCGCGGGCTTTATTCTCCTAGATATCGGGGCGATATTAAGTTGAGCTAAAATGGTTTATTCGGCTAATGTCGTATTTACTAACGTTCGCGCAACGAAATATGTCACGTGCACTTATATTCCACTCGATATTCGCGTCAGCTGAGCGTCGACGATAAGAAGATTAACACATCTGCTTATATTGCACGGGTGCATGTAATATGTATGTATGAAACTTTGTTTCATTTGTTACCGATGTGAAACAGATTTGACACAAAGAGGATTATCATTTGTTAATATGTAACATTCTTTAGATTAAGAAACATGTTGACTATTTCAAATAGTTACACAGAAACAAAATTGTGAATAAAATAAATCTTTAATTATTCAATATACATTCTTAATCTTTTCCCATTCAACTATAGTAAAAATATATATATCTTTGTCAAAAATGTCAAACAATTCAATTTTCTTTATATTAAATTTGCAAAGGAAGGTACAACTTTTTTCGCGACCATTCGTTCAATCATTCAAATTCAGAATTGGATCAACAATTTCTCTCTCTCTCTCTCTCTCTCTCTCTCTCTCTCTCTCTCTCTCTCTGAATTAATTTTTAAATGGTTGAAGCATAACTGACAACGATTTTGTAACGATGTGAATAATTTTATTAATTTTATTTCACGCACGCACACACACACACACACACACACACACACACACACACACACACACACACACACTCACACACACACACACACTCACACTCACACACACACACAATGTCAATATTTTATTGAATTTAGTCATTATTATGATAATTTTCGGTTTCATGAAGAGAAATACATATATATAATAAAAATATGTAGAAAACAATCCCCTAATGGTCGCGAAAATGTAAAAATTGTATCTTTCGTTGAATTATTCTTATTAAAATGTACTTATAGTCTTTACTTTTTAATTCCTTGAAATTAAATGGTGCCTTTTAATTAACATAAATTAAATGAAGATCTTACAGATTCTAGCGTCAGGAATTGTTACATATTTTTAGTGTCAACTTTGTAGGATTAAATGCCATAAAAGAAGCAAAAATTTAAGAAATGCAACCTTATCTAACGTGCTCTAAGAAAAAAAGGAATGATAGATTAAACTTTGCTGATTACACGAAGCAACTATTTTCTGAGAAGCTTATCTGCTTGAAAATTACTGCCGACACGGCAACTCGCCGCGAAAGCGTCTCATCCAATGTCGCCTTCGTACTCGAGTAAACTCCTAATGATCGTACTCCGTGATTCGTCTACAATCTTGTATAAATACGCGCACACGCTTACTTCCGTATACTGTGACGTCGTACGTATCTCTAGCTAGGCGAACATGTGCAAGCACAGAAACTGACTTCATTTTGTTCGTATACTCGCTCGTAAAGAGGTGACCACGTGCTCCAGAGACTCGTTGAATTTCCGTGCGTTCCGTTTTCACTTGCTGAAGGAAATACCCGTCACTCTGTCTCTATTGAACTATCTCACCATCTCTTTCTTCATCTCCTCACATATCCTTTCCCTCTAGTTATATATCTGATTAAAATTTCGTACCATAACTGGTATTTATATATAAAATTTCCTGAATTCTCTGCTTAACGTTACGAGGCATCGCGAGAGAGGAGTAAAAAATATCAGATATAACATGGCATTTTTATAAATGGAGGAACGTATATTTTTCTTTGGTCGAGTTCTCTTGCTACTTTACCTCGACAAATAATCATTATGCCTTCGATACACACGTACAATGTTCTGACATCAATTCGCTAGGTTGATCGAATTGTCAATGAGATGTTTTCAAAGAACGGAGGAACATAGTAGAGAGTATTGTGTTCAAGCGCTTCAATTTCAATTCCTCTACGTATACAAAGCGACAAGAGTTCTGCACATACACGATCAAATGTTTCGATTTAAATATATTTAGTGACCGTAAAAATTTGCTTTGTGGATGGTATCGCTTGTTACGTGAACTTGTACGAAGGAAAAGAGGGAACATGTAGATTATTACAGAGAGAAAGGGAGAGATCTCTCAAATATTATCACATATTCTATATTGCATACGCCGTCAGGATATTGTCTCAATTTTACATGACAATACTTTTGTACTTTCGGAGAGATGAAACATATAATATTGAAAATGTTTTGGTGCGAAGCATTTAAATTTCCTTGATATATAAATTTATCTTTCTCCTACCTATCCTATTTGTTACGTTTCACTGTATCATATGACCTACCATAATAGTTTTCTAACCCGATATGATTGAACAGGGATAAAGTACAATCCTGTCAGCGCGATGGAATAGCCCGAACGATCTCTCAACAAGATCCATCCAAGGAACAGAGCTATGGTGAGAGAACGTTGTACCAAGTGATCCAATTTCCAATTCCATTAGAAGGTAAGCAACGCAGGAAGCTCCGTACACACACACACACAAGGCAACTTCGATTGCATTCTACGGCTCGGCAGGCGTTGTAAAGAGCATTGGTTGAAATATCAAATGTGAAAATGGGTGTCCATATTAACTGTGTTTATGTCATCCTTAGCGTACAAATTGTAGAACCAAAAGATAGACAATATTAAAGCGATGGTGAATTTTCTTAACATTGTAGTTTAAAATTTATGGTGTTAAGTCTACATCGTATTGGTATTTATATCAAAACACAAGAGAAAATTATATAATTATAACATAAATGTTAAATATGTATTCATATTCTTTGAAGTATATTATGATATTATAAAATGGTATTATTACGGCATTATAATATTTTATAGTA
>NW_017259291.1:309160-312347 GCF_001594045.1 Atta colombica | reverse complement strand
TATATATATATATATATATATATATATACAAACAGAATTGGAAAAGTTACTATAAAAATAACTTGTTACCATTACAGTTCTTTTTTCTGAAAAATAATTCATTACTATTACTTAAAAAAGTAACCTGTTACCATTATTGTTATTCAAAAACTGAGGTATAGTTCCATTACTTTTTAATCAAGTTTAATGACTTTTTTTTTTAAGTATCATATATACAAATGGCTAGTTGATGTCGCTAGTTGACCATTTCAATAAAAAATTTATAGGAATCATGGTTAATCACATACATGTACAAAGTAATAAAAATAACTATCATATTTCTCGTTATTCAAAAACTGCGTTACTATTAATGTTACAAATAAGAAAATGTAACGTCATTACTCATTTATTACTGAAAAACATTGTAACGGTAACGACGTTACTCTTCTCAATTCTGTATAAAAAGAAAATATCTGTGTATTTATTCGCAACATACAAAGTCTTTATAGAATTAAAATATTAATATAATGTTTGATATATATAAACGAATCGCTAATTTTTCTTGCTATAAATGTCTTTATAAATTTCGGACAACGTTTGAAACATAAGATTATTTTTTTTTGTTTGGAAAAGATATTAGTTATATGTCAATTATTGAAAAAAATAATATAAAATTTCGATATTTTATATCAGCTTTTTTTCAATCTATGTTATTACACGATTTTCTCACGTATAAAAAAAAACCGTTCCCTCTGTTCTATTGAACAGAATTTACCACGAATTGACAGTATTTAACATGCAAAGCAATCTTCATATTGTGGAAATGGAGAGATATTCAATATCTCTTGTTATGGTGTGAATTGGATGAGGTGGATGAACGGCACTTGGACAAGATCTATCTAAGTCCCGATGCGAGATGCGAAAGAGCATTGTGCGCAAGTGATCCAATTTCCAATCCCATTGCAGTATAAACAAGGTATGAAGCCACGCGATACCAATAACACGGATCGTATACCTCTTTGCGCACTCTCCCATAACTTCTTACGACATTACGAATATATGACCTTAGATATTGTTCCTGTTTCCAAAGAATTCTTTTTTTCTTAAGACATTTAAGATAAAAAATTTAACATACGCACATATTCTATCGTAAAAATTCATTAATGATACTGAAGACAGTTAATTAATAAATAAAAACGTTGGTCTCATATTTGAGTCTCATATTGTTTTTAGATAGCTATTTTATTAGGAAGTTTTATGATATGTTACTAAAATTAAAACTAAAAAATTAAAAAAATTAAAAACTAAAATAAAATCAAATTTATGTTTACAACCTCAATGAATTGTATTTTAGTAATTAAATTATAAACATATTTTTGAATTAAAAACATATTTTTGCTCACAATAACATCTAGTTTTTTCGATTTCATTTAGAAAGTTATGCTTCGTTCGTGTTCATTCGACCGTCAGCGCTTCGTGTTCCGCAACGCTCGACAAACGAAGCTAATTCCAATAATCTGCTACAAACGGGTATTCGCATCGAACGTGAATGACAAACGATTTTTCTATAATTGTTTAAAATTGGAATATTCGCAAATAATATTGCGCACACACTTAACGTTTTTATTTATTTTTTTATCGAATAAGAGAAAGAGTTCAGACTTGAATAAACGCCTCATTCTCATCAATTAATTTATCCTTATTCCATATCAATTCTCATATCAACGTTTGTCTAATAGAAATTAGTTATATGATGGCTTTTATCAGGAAAAGCAGTAATATTATAGCTTTCTTTAAGTACCAATAAATATTCTAGAGTAATAACAGTCATGAGCATTTACTGCCTTAGTCTCCGCATCAAGTATAAATACGTATACATGTCTTAAAATACAATCATATAATTTTATTTGTAGTAGATAACCTTCAACAAAACATATATAAGGAGAACAATTTTGCTGAAATATCTAAAAATTTAGCTATAGACATAGATCTGAAAATACTTATATAGACAACATAAACGTATATGGTGAATAATGCTGCAAAAAGTTTTTACATTTTAGCAACTAATTTAAGCGTTTTACATAATTATTTTTAGAACTATATCTAGCTAAATTTTTGAAGATACTTCAACGAAACCATCTTTTCCGTATGCAATGCACGATTTAAAAACAACAGAATATATATATATACATATAAAAGAAGTGCATCACAAAAGAACGATTTTGCTGAAATATATAAAAATTTAGTTAGATACCGATCTGAAAATAATTTTGAATCATCAAAATAATTATGTAGGAAACTTGAGCATATAATGAGCAAAGCTGTAAAAAATTTTGAGTCTAGCAACTAGATTAAATCTCCTGTGGTTTTATATAATTATAATATTTTGGTAGTCTAATAAAATTATTTCATTTATTTTTAAATTTGTATTTAACTATAAATTTATAGATATTTTAACAAAATCATTCTTTCGTAGTAAGTACATGGAAAAAACATTTAGCTAAAGTACTTAAATTCAGTTAAATACAGTTTTGAACTTAATTTTACTGCATTCGAAATTATATAGGACGTTTAAGCTGAGTTATTAAAATGTTAAAAACTTTTTGCAGCTTTGTTATTAATGTTTAAATATTCGACATAATTATTTCGATGAACAAAATTATTTTCAGATCTTTCTAGCTAAATTTTTAGACATAATTACAGTAAAATCGTTCATACGGTGTAGGAATATTTTATATAAATACAGAATATTTGATTAATCGATACATCAAATTAAATAATAGTAATAATAGTAATCATTGGTTATGAGGTCGATAGGGCGGGCAAGAGAAATAAACATTTCTCAGCCAGTTGTCAGAAGCACTAGCGTCTCTCTCGACCAGCAGTACTCTCACGCTGCTTTGCGAGTTAATAGCCCGTACTTTCAGCCCGTAACTCCAGAGGCGATCTAGATAAAGCTGCTTTATGAAGCCAACAGCCATACACCGTTGCACCGCAGTCAGTTGCATAACGCGCGACCGTCGTGCGTTGTCGAGTGTGCGTCCCAACAATACCCCACGACCGATGGTGCGTTTTGCATTCCTCATCTTCCCGCTGGTACACGAGCTCTCACAGTCGCTTGCACATCCACTGGGTCAACTTAGACGTGACCGCCGGGCACTTGAAATATTTTCTGCCGGAATGGATTGCCCTACCTCAGCTCTACCAT
>NW_017259291.1:243567-309060 GCF_001594045.1 Atta colombica | reverse complement strand
CGGGGGGGGGGGGGGAGGGGGCGTCGCATTGGTGTGTGCACGTGAAAAAGAATTTCGAATTCGCAAAATATTTGGAGAAACGTGAGTCGCCATGAGAGAAGACACTTCTAGGCGCACTTTACGCTTTGCTACATATTTTTATTCGCGAAACCGTCAACTCCGTTGTATACTGTGATTTACAGAGGAATTATTAAATCATATAGCGCAAACAAGATCAAGTGTTAAAAATCAAAGCAAAATGTAGCCACTTAGTGTAAACCACATGCGCTGGTAGTTATTAAACGTGTATTTCTCCGGTAGAATTAAATGAAAACTTTTCATAAATTTGTGTGTGTGTGTGTGTGTGTGTGTGTGTGTGTGTGTGTGTGTGTGTGTGAAATGTACCACTACGAAGGAAATATATGTATTGCGGCTTCTGTACGTGTACGAAATTTTCGAATATAATTTCGCAATATGGCTTATAGATCGCTACATTTTTTCGTTTCGTCATTATTCTTTAACTGAAATATGTCACTATATGAGTATTTTATATTCATTTAGCGTTCTATTAAAAAATAGTTTCACAGGCAAAGCAAATCGAAATATCTTCTCGATTTTTTTCATTTAATCATGGCACTATAAATAATACTGTCCAATAAAGTGACCTTTTTTTTTGCAATACGAGTGTAAATAGTCATTTCCATTACATTTTCGTTTATTGAATATGAATCCGTTGACCAAATTTGGTTATTACATCACAATTTTGAGAAAAATAGCATTAAAAAATCGAGAAATTACGATTTTCGTGACATTATAGTACAAAATAATTTTATAAATTTCATTAATGCTACATGGAAGTGTCAACTTTTAAAATAGATTTTATTTTGTTATAAATTATATTTATATTATATTTTATTTTATGTTTTTCCATATATAATTCACGGAAAAAAACATTTTGTCCCGATTTAATTGAATCATATTAAATAAAAAAGTAATACGAAATTGATAAAACACAATATGTGGAATAGCAGGAAGATTATAATCTCAAAGCTATACTGTATTTTATGAATTTCACATTGCTTTTTGATTTAATATGATCCGATTACATTATGTAAGTATAAAAGCACTTGCTTTTCACATAATATAATATCAAAATGGAACAAAATGTCTTTTCCATGTATTATATTGGAGTTATTTTCAAACTGCTATATCTCGAAAATAAAACGTCATGTTGAAATAAAATAAAATGCATCTTAAAGCTAAAGGTTAATATTTTTACATAAGATTCACAAAATTTAAAAAAAAATTTGCTACAATGTTGTAAAAATCTTTAAAATCTTTAACATTTTTTGTTTTTTTGATATCATTTTTTTCAAAATTGTGACGTCATAATCTTTTGCCAATGGATTCGTATTAAAGCGAACAAAAATACATCAAAAATAATTCTTCATACTCGTGTTGAAAAATCAGTATAATCAATATGAATTTATTTGTTTTTTTATTGTTATAATAAAATAACGATATTTACGATTAGCTAATACTATGTATATCGTAATAATGACAATAACATTGATTTATGTAAGGTCACGATACTTTCAAAGCCTTTTCTCTTTGTAATTATATGCCGGTTTATGCATCGGGGAGGCACCGCAAAAAATTGCAGTCATTATACCAACCCATTCTCTTTCATTGACCGCTTTCTATCCCTCATATCTCGCTCTCGTTTCCGCCACGCTCGGATTTGCCTATTATTTTGATAATTGCAATTGCACCATGCATGCAAGCCTTTTGGCTCCTATTCCTATGCTACAGATTGAATGCGCAATAGTGAATAAACCTCATTTAGTTTAATCTATAGCATCGAGAGGTAGCGCCGGAGTCGACGTATAATAGACGTGAATATGAATCCGGTTTTCTCTAACGAAGAACGAATAGATGAAGACCGATGATGATTTACGTATATCGTAAGTAAATGGAGAGCGAATGAAAATCGAAGAGAGCGAGAACGAAACAATACGCGAATAGATAAAAGTAATTTGATGAGCAATGGGAGAGGATGAAATGAAGACATCGCATCGCGGAAAATCCTGCGTGAAACGGACGTGAGATAAATCGAGTCTCTGCACTGTTGGCATACGGATAACGACGTAACACGTGATGGCGAGTTTGCAACGTGTACACACGATATGCAAAATCATGTAAACAGAATATTTTCGAAAAAAGAAAAGAGAGAAATGTTTCAAGGGGAAACTGGAATTAGCGCTTTTTCTCTTTTTTGGATAAAAATAATTGGAACACACAAAAGGAATGAGATATATTTTCAAAACAATTTATTAAGTCATTTCCTATCGTACTATAGATTTTAAATCGAATCAATTTTATTATTTTAAGTGTATTACGTTTTGAAAGTTAATATAACTTAAATTTCAATATGATATGTGTACAATGGAGTGTTTTTCAGCACATTTTACATATGATGAATGCGTTAAATACCTCTGTTATAATCGCTAAAGAGATAAATTTATGTTGCTGTATCTTTTTTCCATCTTTTTATGCAACATATTTTATACAGGCATTTTTAATTAAAATAGTGAGACATTACAACTCGCATAACCGTAATACCGCAAAAGGATTCTCCCTTCATGAAACATTACATTCTGAAGATATCACGGACTTTTGATAAAAAGTTGACTCCTCACCGAGAAAGTTTTGCTGAAGAAAGAGGTGCTGATTCCATGTTGCACCAGCGAATTTCTACCGTAATCATATTTTAACTTTTCGGAATGGATTTATGTCGAAGAGCTTCTCTTTCCATGAGACTTTATTCGCGTCGATACTTCATAATTACAGGGAGACAATAAACGTTGATCGAGAAGAGCGTTTTAATTTAATCCGCGAAACCCGATAAATTTTATGAGCCTCGTTAATATGTCGAGTACTTCGTAACATTTGCGGGTTTTCTGAATTGTTAATATATTAGTTTTCTCTACCAGAGAGAGAATAGTAGATCTTGACCTAAAGTTTTATATGCACTTTTGCGGTGTTGTCCCGGATAGAGCGCTAAAAATGTGTAATGAAGAGAATTTATTCACACAAAAAACATATTTAAATAACGGTTTATTTTGTTGTAAATTTTGGACTGTATAAATACTATTTTCTGCTAAATTAATGAAACAAAAAGACAAATAAATTTATCTGTTATGTACGAATATTTAATTAATGAAAATGAAGTTTTGACAGACAAGCTGTAAGAATATTTATGTACAATTATTTGTCAAATGATGCTGCAAAATTTAATATTGCATTTGGAAATGTTAATGTTACTACATTACCTCTTAACATCGAAAACATTAAAGAGTCATGCGCATATATGAAAAACGTTCAAACG
Organism: Atta colombica; assembly: GCF_001594045.1. Lineage (NCBI taxonomy): Eukaryota > Metazoa > Arthropoda > Insecta > Hymenoptera > Formicidae > Atta > Atta colombica. The sequence continues at coordinate 305,693 of NW_017259291.1, read as the reverse complement.
TATTGTCGCCTTTCACATTTGGTCGATCGAGTCATGGTAAGCTGGGATCAGCTTGTGACGTTGATCCCCTTTTATTCTGTGAAACATGCACATCATAGCAATTCGGCCTATAGGTGACCACCCGCCTATCCAGTCAATAGGTTTGTACCATCCATTACGTAATGTCAGGTTTAATCTCTTCGAAATGTTCGCTTGAATTAGTGACCATGGAATGCGTCGCTACAACGCGCTTTTATCTTTCCGGATCATTCTCGTCAACGGTGCATCAGACTTGGCTTATTTAATAAAGTTTTATTCGCGAGACGTCAAATTGTCAAATTGTCGCGTTGCAACAACAGACAACTATACGGAGTAAAAGAGAAATTTATCGGAGTTGTTTTTAATTATAAATGCAAATTTGAATTTAGCTGCAAATTTTATCTTTCCTATACTACCGTTCAAAAATTTGAAGCATCTCACAATTCCCAGACAAAATCATGTTTTTCTTACAGACACAATTGCTTTATAAATGTCGATATACACATAACGCACACTATTTGAGTAGAACTTAAGTTTAAAACAATAAAATAACATATATATTTAATGGCTATGTTTACACAGTGCGCGTAGTCTATTGTAGTCTGCGATCTATACAATAGATGTCTTTGTTTAATCTACAGGCTAAACAAGAATCTATTGTTTAGGCCGAAGCCTAAAAGCACAGTGTAAACGTAGCCAATGTTAGGCTACGTTTCAAAACTTCCTCTCCGAGGAAAATTTTACTCGAAATATATAAAATATATAACGTATATAAAATAAAATCTTCTTCAGAGAGGAAGTTTTGTAACGTAGCCTTAGATAATAAAATTGATTTTTTCACAAAAACTGTTTTTTCGTAGAAAAACAAGCAATCTTAGATTTCATTATTTGGCCTCGGCTATTTCTTCGTTGTTTGAAGTTGTTTATATATTCATCCGAAGAACATTTTTTGTTTCTTTCATCTTTTGTGAAACTTATATGTATAAGAAAAACAAATCCATCCTTGTATCAGACGTTAAGAGAGAATGTCTTTGTGTAATGATAAAGTGATTTAAAAAAGTAAAAAGAACACAGCTTAGTATTAAAACTCGTAATATATATGTAATTTTGTTATATATAATTTTGTTATATATATAATTTGTTATATATAATTTTGTTATATATTCGTAATATATATGTAATTTTGTTTTAAATTTTAGCTCCTCTCAAACATATATGTCGATCTTTTTAACAAAACAATTGCATCTGCAAAAAACATGGTTTTATCAAAAAATTACAAGCTGTTCCAACTTTTGAACGATGTATATTTCTCTGTCGCTTCCTATCGTAACTACAGAATCTTTAATAAAATGAAATATAACTTGGGGTAAGCTGTACTCACGGGGGAAGCTGAAGTGCTAAAATTGAAATTGACTAGCCGCACGTCTATATATGCCATTTAATGTCGCTTGACTGGCGTCGAGAGGATTTCCCAGCCATCCTCGCGTTACTAAACGTTGTTACAAGATACCAAGTGCAGATATATTACACATCATGTCGGACGCCACGCAAAACGAATGGGCTCCGCTTACTGTAACCGAGATATTTAAATGTACATGTCCTACACATATAGTTCTTTATACGCGACTAAAGGCTTTCAACGTATTGAGCGATTCTTAAATGAATTTATAGAAATAGCTTGATTTACAATTTGATACACGACTGCTATCGTGCGTAGACCTTTACAGAAATAAATTTAATACTAGATATTACTTATTTTGAGCAACTCTCAATATATGCAATTGGGTTACTCGTGTCTTGTGCATATGTTTTTTTTAATACTAGAAGCATCTGACTAAATAACGCTTTTTATTTCCTTTTTTAATATACAACTTACAAATATTTTCTAAAGATGTTAAAGTATGTGTAAAAATCACTTAATAATTTTTGTAGACAGAGAGAAAAAATTTGCTGTAAACGCAAAAAGAATTACAATTTAATTATCAGATTTATTTGCTGTTTACAGTAAACAAATTTGCATATTTGACAAATATTGTGCATATTTGTTGAAAATAATTTTTATAGCAAATATAAAAAAGAATAAATAAATTTACATCTACAAATAGTTTGTGATTTCTGATAATAAATTTGCCGTTATGGCATAGAATTAACATTTATAACAAATTTTTTTCTGTCTGTATATATTTGCAAAAGTAATGAAAATTTACTTAAGACGCTACCATCGTATATATTATAGTAAAGTAAAATTATGTGTACTAAAGTAATGAACAACAGTACTTTACTTATAATAAGAAATTAATTACTACTTTCCAGTGTTACATTTTTGCATGGGAAATATAATTAGCACACATATTTATATAAAAAATGTCACACATATTATTGCATTTCCATAAACATATAAGGCACAATTCTGTCTCGGGTATCTCATCTGATTGTTGATATTTAATTTAATATTATAAGACAGATATATTTTGCAAAATAGTGTGAATACTATAGAAAGCTTTTAACTGCAAAATTTTTTTACTTTCGCGATGTAATATGAGCGACTACTGTGCTTAAAACGCGTAACATGTCGCTGGTATAATTTGTCAAGCATATCGAAATTTTAGCGCACATACAAATGTTCACGTGGCAGGAATCGTCGATACTGCAGCCATCATTTTTGTTATTTTTTTGGTTGCATACAAATTCAACGAAACGAAAACAATATCCACGCCAAACGTCCCGCTCGTTAGACCATTAGTGCGGTTCTCTGCGCATTGTGAATAAGCGGTGACAATGCGCGAGAGGCGTGAGGTCGATTCGTTTGGTTCATGCACGTATTCGTGATTGGCTCAAGTGGTTACCTAAATATTCTACCATCTCCACCACTTCAACATCGTTAAACTCAATTTTTACGCGGCAGAATTATTGTTATCTGCCTGTTGGATTGACGGCTGTAAATTTATAAATCATGTCGTATTTTCACTTCACGGATTTTTTTGGAAAACGTTTTAGTGGCACACGCTTAATCCTCTAAGAGTGAATGTTGCATATCTGCAACATTCATTATAAGATGAAATTTTTGATAAATTCAGTATCTGTGCAAATTAATTACACTTAAGAACTGAAGAAAAAAATATGCATGATTGAAATATAGTACACTGAATACAGTATCTATTTCTAATTGACAAGTTATATATACATAAATAATGTAGATTCTTTGCTTACAGCAACTTCTAAAGCAACTTCTAAAGCAGTAAAAAATTGTTTTTTAATAATAAGCCTAGAGAATGTACGTAACACGCAGATAGTTAAACATCATATATCTAAATGTTATATAGGTTGTATTCCATTATTCATTGTGCGAGTACTGAAAATCTATAGTTCATGTGTACCATAGATTTTCAGTACTCGTCAATAACAGAATGCAGCTAGAATACATATACACATAATACTCCTCTGCAAGCATTCCTTGTGTAATTATTGTATAAATGCTTCATCGAGATTATTGCTAAATACAAACGAATCTGTATTCTATAATAATTGTTGACGTAATTATGATAAACATTTGTTTCTTGAATATAATAAAAAATTGAAGTTTAATGTTCATTTAATAAACGTGAAAACGCAGTTTATAGGTAGGTGTTATGATATGGTGTTATGAAATTTATCGAAGAGGCACACAGAATATGTATGTCAAAGGTTAACAACTGCGGTTTGACAAAGGTCACTTTAGAGAAAGGGACGTTAATCCTTTACGGCGAATGGAACTTCCCCTCTCTCCGTTTGTTTGAGCAGCATTTAGCTTCGCGTGACAAGCGCGGTTTTGCGTCCCCAGTAGGATCGGTCATGGTCCAACGTCGAGTCGGTTTCCGGATTGGATTTCCCGCAGGATAACTACATATCTACCATTCAGCCGTAAAAGTCACTATAAAGACGTTCCTTGAATCTCGATTTTATATAAAAAGTAGAAGAAGAAAAATAGACGCTAGATAAATCAAAATTTATCTATTTTTATTTACAGTAACTTTTAACAGAGATATTAAATAATTCTAATGCGAATAAATTTTCCGCATTTAACTTATTAAATAATTTTTGAATGATCTTCCCATGTTAATTATTATTTTAACTGAATATAAATTTAATCAAAACATTAACTAAATACGTTTTAATATAATATTTGTGTTTTATAAATCAAAATTGTTTATGTAAAAAATATTCACGTGATAAAATCAATTGGTTTTACTTCTTTAATATTTAAGTGAACATGGAAAGAACAATAGGAGAAAATAATATCATGCAAGCTTTCATAAGCTTTTCAGGAGCTGTTAATTTCTGTTAATTTCGTTTAATAATACTAGCATTATAATCCACACTTGCGTGATGATAATCCGTTCAAGCTGTGATTATTCTTGCGAAGCACCACGAAATTGTAACTATAATCCTTTACATGATATCACGAATGTTTTGAAGAACCCTTATTTGAGAAACATGTTAACTTGGACGATCTAAACGGTCTCCTATTCTGGTGAAGTCGTCCACCCTGCTTCACCGCGTCGATTTCCCAAAATACTACCGATGTGATTTACCGAGGACAATCTACCCTTACCTTCATTTTCTTGTATTACAGAATACATCGTGTAATGAGGATAGTATTTGCTCTGATTTTGAACTGAGAGAGTCGTGTAGATGTCAAATTAACTTGTTTGCAAATATACTTTTCATCTTTTTATTCGTATATTTCCGTCTAATTTCTAATTTCGTTGTAGTACATAATTTCTGATTTAAGCAGAAATACATGATATTAACCATTTACACCAAGGCTGCTCCACCTTGCCCCAATAATGGAAGTAATCCGCTATTCCACGTGTGTTCGTAGTTGGTAAAAGGCGCCCGCCCCTAAGTCGGAGCCGAGGAGACATTAATTACTCTTATCTGTGCAAACAGTGGGTCTGTTACGGGCAACCGAGGTCAGCCCCAGCAACTCGGGAACTCGTCCAGTTAGTTGCGGCCTGCCCTCGTTCCGCAAGTCCTAAAACCGCGTCGCTTTCAATCCGGCCGCCCAGTTACATGGCGCTCACCCCCTTTCTTCGCCCTTACTTCGCCCATGTCTCGTCGGACCGATTCAATCCCCCGTCTCACGTTGCGAGATACGACGTTAAGGGGCTGCTAAACGAGCCGTAACCCAAAGCAGTAGAAGGCAAATAAAACGATGTCGTCGACTACAGCGTGAATGACGAATCGATCCATCCTGTCCGGAATTCTGACCTGACACGAGTTCGGCTGGGTGTTCGACAAGCTAAAGTTACAAATGATGCTAATAATTTTTTCTAACAAAGTATTTCTGCGATAATAAATAGTTCTCTAATAAAGTATTTCCGCATAAAATTTAACAATTTGTGAACCGCCGATATTCTCGCTTTGATAAAAATAACTTTCCGACCGCATTGCTGGGCAAACCGACCAAAATCTCTGCATTCAGCTCTCTTCTAACTGTCCAACGCAAAAAAAGAGATGAGAGGGGAAAAAACAGAATTGTCGCGCAGTGATAGTGAATGGTCTAAATTTTTGCACTAAAATTCCGCTATACACGTTACCCGGTTCGCTACTGACCCATTTGGCTGGAGTTTCTACGTCGCTTAAGTTCAATTTACGTAATATTGACGTAATAACGGTACGATAATATCAAGGCGAAAGAACGATAAAAGGTAATACAGCAGAAGAAATTCAAGTGGCAGCACACGTGTGCGAACGCAAGAAAAATTTGATTTTCGTTCGGAGAATGAGGTGAAATTTATGACGTCATTGTGCGTACGTTACATGTGACAGCGGCAAAATAAAAACCAAATCATGAAATAAGTGAAACGCGACAACATATTGAAAATATTAGAAATTCATCTTTCTAATGCAAATATCATATTGCTATTGAAACATTTTGTTTTCACATATTCGAGAATTGATTCTTAACAGAGAAAAATATATAGTACTTTGTCAAAGCTAATATTCAAACATCGCGTGAGCGTGGAAAAGAGAATGAGAATAAGAAAATCGTAGAAACCAACAGACTACTGAAGAAATAAAAGGAGCGAATACGACGAAGTTGTCGACTGCTATAAAAGTTCTCGGAAGTAAAGTTCTCACCTATTACGATGCCACAAGCGTTAACTGAATATTTCACGATACTTTTGGATACTTCCGTCGTGCCGTATTAGATCGTGTTTCAAAGCACTTCAACTATACGCGGGCGTCTTTCATCAGCCAACCCGGAAAGCTTTTCCAAAAAGCTTCTCCATTCCCACCGCTAGTTGAGTTTGCGTGACGCTTTTGTCTTACATCTTGCCTCATTTCAATACAAATGACATTTTTGATGAGTGGAAGCGCCTACTTACCAAGCTGTCTGATTTCTCATTCAACTGCTCCAAATTATAATGTGCGCTCTCACTTTGTTCCACAAATGTCATGATTCAGTTCAGTATAGACAGTATAAACAAATTTTAATGTGTTTAATCACATAATGCTATAGTGCTCTATAAAATAATGTTTATTTAGACAAGAAATACAATACAAAAAGTAACAAAGTATAACAAGAAAAAGCTCTCTCTCTCTTTGAAAGATTTTAAAAATAAACTTCTCTAAAAGTCGACTATTCTGTCGAATCGTCATTTAACAATTTGACAAGAATGATATTCAAAATTTCTACCGACAAAGCACGTCCATCACAGTAAAAAAATTCGTGTGTTGGAAACGGTTTAGTTCACGTTTTTGTTGAGGTTACGTTGAGATTTTTAACATATTCGAGTGTTCATTTATTACAATGTGATTATGTTGTTTAAAGATTTTGTGTTAAGTTGAACACATTCAACACATTTCTTAGTGTCAAACAATTTATGAATAAATGAACAAATAATGTGTTTTAAAATAAAGTGTTTTAAAATGTATAAATTTTAAAAATGAACAAAATATGAGTTAATTTAACATATAAATGTTAATTTTACTGGAAAAATATGCTTTCACAGTTTGTTTATAAATTGTGTTGATATTATTTCTTTTTGTTTTATTTTTTTATACAATATTTGTGTAACTTTAAATATATTCATCTTGCAATATTAAATTAACCTAAAAATTTGAGAATAAATCATTTAGGACATGCGATTTATGTTAAATTTGATACATTTTTTCAACCTAGTGTAATATAGCGCACAAAAGGCTCTCTCTGAGAACAGAACGAAGCTTTAACGCGTATAGGTTTAACGAGTGTAAATTCAACGAGCCTTCGTTTTCGACAAGAGCAACATCAATCTCAAGACTAGCGGCTACTCGATGCTGTGCGTCATCGATGGCGCTCGTTTAAAATTCGCCAACGTCGACGACCATTAAGTACCTTCGAGTTTGCGCGCATCTTTCTACGCTGCGATGCTGCCGCTACCGGATGTGCGATAGTAAAGGGTGACGTGAAGAGCGAGGGTAGATAGAAAAGCGAGACGACAAAGTCGGGGGTGACAGAAGCTGAGCTACGCTGGCTAGTTGCCAAACAATCCTCCTGGGAACCGCGGGGCCGAAAAACGTGTTCCTTACGACTTTACTTTTGATCTATCTTTGAGAACATACTGTGATTTTATCTCTTTTTTTTTCATTGTTTAATGATGAAATTATCATATTATATATACAGTGCTGCGCTGTTGTATGATACTTGTGGCTAATAAGAACATAAATTAGTAAAACACTGAGAAAAAAATATAAATAATTAATTTTAATATTTAGTTTAATATTTACTTAAAATATTTATTTAGTTCAATATTGCAAACTAAACATTTACTTACAGTAAGTAAATATTTGTTCGATAAAAAAAATGATTATTAAATTAAATTAACATTTCTTATATCAAATAAATATAGCTTTATATTTAATAAATATTTAGTTGGCAGTATTCAACTAAATATTTATTAAAATTGGCTATATTTTTTTTCAGTGCATAAAAAAGAAAAATCTAAAATATTCTTAATTATTAATAAAAATTAAATTTGATAAAATCATAATTATTATAAGTGATGATAAATTATAATTATTAGAAACATATTTTTACGCACTCGATGATCGATCATCACGTTTCGTGATGGCGCTGTGTTGATCGTGTTCAGCAATTCGCAGTGAATTTGTCAGAGTTAGTCATCAGAATAAGTCCGCAAAAGTCGAGTTTAAAACCAGTGAACAACGCGCAAGTGAAAAGTCAAAGATCAAAAGTGTACATAGCGAGTTTCTCAGAAACGAATTCTAAGAGTTAAGTCTGTTCACGAAAGGAAAGTGTGTGAGACCTCAGAGACAGTATTTTTAAAGGATTGTTCTGTTATAATAATCGATAAAACCACTACAGTCGCGCATTTAATGCATAGTCTTTACGATTCGCTTCGTTTGAAATAAATTGCGTATCAATTCTTATTTATAAAAAAATGAATTTATATTTTTATTTTGATTCTTAAATAATTTCTACAATCTCAGATTATCTATTTTAGTTACATAATCCAATTGAAATTCAAATAACATTTATATGCTTCCATGAATATTAGGTTTAACCTTATATGAGCGTTTTTCTTCTGTTTCTTCATTTAGTGTCTTACGTTAAAGATATCTAAAAAATTTGATAAAATGATTGTATGTTTTACGATATTGACAGTAGCAATAATTTGAAAGCTTGCTATTATTTGATATTTTTCTATAATATTTCCTTTTCCTTTTTATCTTTTTATTTGTCTGCAATATTAAATTTGAAAGTTACTCTTATTATTTGTTCTTAAAAAATTTAAGTTATGTCATTTATATAGGGAGTATATATGTACATACATTTATATATAAGTACATATACATTTATTAAACATTGGTATATTGGTATTGGTAAAAACAGAAACTTTAACATTTTTAATCTTTTGTATTTTAACTTCAACATTATTTAAAATTCGCAGTTTAGATAAAATAGAAATATAAAACATATTACTAGCTAGCGGAGATGGCCTTCGGCTATCTAATGAAATTACAAAAATTTCCAACCTTTTCAGTCTTTTCGCTTAATCACTCGGTGTTATCTAGTCTTCTTTTTACACTGTCTGTTCTAATTTTTCTTCTTGTATCGTTTAATAATGCAAAGTCACAGTACGCGCTCGACACGTAGATGTAATATTCAGCAAGACTAATTCCATTGTGCTGCATAAGCTTTTGTACCGCTAAACCTTTTGTTTGTAAAGCAAACGTTAACAGAGAATGCAAATACGCAAAAATCGTTCATCGATATGCAGAAAATCCTTTTATATATGATAGCACAAAAGCAAACGAGACTATTTCCTGTGAGTTTTGCATATCTATTGAAGTTACGAGTTTAATAAAGTGAGCAATAAGGTACAAATATTGTCGAAATTGTTAAAATAATCAAACAAAGATTATTTTAATTCGTATGTGCTCTCTCAGATAAATTTCTCTAGCAAACACATTTGTGAGGTGTTTATTGCAGGATCAGACCATTGTATATAAATCGTTTCAATTCAATCGAAATATCTATACTGTCTATGTATGTACATCGCATGATATATTTGCCGTAGTGGTACTTGCCGATCCGTGCACATGGGACAAAATAGAGAACGGGAAATAACATAAGAGAAGAGAAAAAATAAAAAAGGATACGGCAGCCGTGGCATCTCGGTCCAGTTTCAACTCGGTCCACCTCGCACGCTAAATATTCATGATACGGGACCGCATATCTGAACCAATGTTCTATGCTGCGGAGTGGAAATACCGTAAAGCCACGGGAGGATCGTGCAAGCGCTCCTCGTATCTGCGGGCACTTCACTTGCCCTCTTCTCTCATCTCATTCTTGTTGCTTGGACATTTATCTTCCTCACCATTCGCGAAACAATATTATTGTTAGCTTATGGTCGGGATCGATGTATCGGTGGAAGTATTGTAATTAAATTGCGTGATGCGCGCGTCCTCTGTCAGTCGGGGAGTTGCTGCTATCAGAATCGTTAAACGGAATCGGGTGCTACCCGCCTAACGCATTTTCATTGAGATTGCTGCGAGCATTAGAATTTGGATGACGGACAGGTTTCAGCTGTAAGCTGATTTTCAAAATAAACTGATTCTCGAGATACGCGCTCATACCTTTGGAAATGGGGTAAAAGGGCTCGCGCGCGCGCGCGCGCGCGCGTGTGTGTGTGTGTGTGTGTGTGTGTGTGTGTGTATATCTGTGCAACATCAGACTGTCCCGGAAAGATTGATGTAGCGCTCCAACGCGACGTTATGTCTCTGTAGAAATGTATTTTTGATTATATTATGAAATTCTTCACACTTTTTTTAAATTTCTGCAATACTTTTCGGTAATATGATTTATGGATACATGCTGAAGGGAATATTTTCGCACAAAAGAACGGTTAAAACGTAAATTTTCTTCTTGTAACTGTATCACGTTTCTTTCACATATCACAATACCAAATATTACTTCAATCGCTTTTGGTTAGTTAACGCGTGCAATTCTTTGCGTAAAATTTTGAAACATACTTAGAAACGATTATTCAATTTTGTTGTAATGTACGGTATAATGCATAAATAAATGTAAACATAGCGTAAATAAATTACGGATACGGTTATGTGCACGGATATAGATTTACTGATGTGTGAACATTTTTTGTATTGTCTAAAATATATTAATTGTGTTTGCCTCCGTGTTCTCATGTACTTTGTGGAAAGAAACGATATAGACCATTATACACGGAAGCGCTTCTGCAAGCTGGATCACGTTAAGTTGATTTACGAAAGTTTTTATCATAGTTATGTAATCTGTTTACATTTAATGTCTCGCTACTTTGAAACGGATCCTACGTTTCGGTGCATCGTAGACTGAATGTATACGAGTTTATGAAAACTCAGTATGGTCTTTAAATATTATCGGTAGAACATAAAATGAAGAATATCAAATCTAACTGCATAGTACTTCGGAAATTCCTTTTTCGTGTCCTTTCCGCGAAAAGAACAATTTTTATTTTTCCTTATCGTTTTTTTCTGTATTCTAGTTTTTTTGTCAAAACTAAAACATTACAAGCGCGCGCAAAACATGCTACGCGCGCACTATTTATTCCCTTATGTCATATACTTTTTAATAAATTTTGCAGTCCGAATAAAATTTTAAATTTATTTATGTATATGCACACGTGCGCTCATATACAAGCCACATTCATCCACTCATAACTAAAAAAGATTTTAGGATTTGAAGTTTTATAATTAAAAAAATTTTAATACTAAATTTTAGAAATTGAAAAAATAAATTCTGAAGCTTTAAACTTTGTACACAACTTTTTTAAGAGTGGCTGAAATATGTATTTTTTAAATTCGCGCTGTTATAATTTATTATAGATTTCTTCTTTTCTATCTTTTCCGATTGTTTTATCTCGTTCATTAATAGGGAAAATTTTCCTTTAAATTCTTCCTTTTATATTTTATGATATTTAATTTTATTTTATAACGTTATATTCAAATAAATTGTACAGCATATATGTCAAATTGAGTAGTAATAAGAAAACTATGTACACAGAAAACAAATATGTAAATTAAACATTAATTTTATTTTCTGTTAATATATTTTCTGTTAATATAATTCATATTGTATTATACAAAATATGACGCGAGTAAAATTGCAATTTCTTAATTGTATTGCGAGTGCATGGGAATGAAATGTTTTTCATTATACAATCGACATCATGTAGCATGCGTTCGTAATTTGCTCGTGCAACTGAAAGCTGCAATTTCGATTGCAGCCACGAAACAAGGGTAACAATAGTGTTAAGGTAAGAAACATCCAGTACACTTGCATCGTGAAAGAAAGTTTCTTGAATCGGACAGCTTGGACAGAAATCCGTGTTCTCTAGATGTTGGGTGTAGACGTTGAACTAGGACAGAAGCAGATTTACTAAAGAAACGTGCCTCGCGAATTAATATTCTTCTTTATCTTGTTCTCCCGTGGCGGGAATTTAAAAGTCAAGAGCGAAAGAAAGAGAGAGAGAGAGAGAGAGAGAGAGAGAGAGAGAGAGAGAGAGAGAGAGAGAAACATTGAAGAGTGAACTCAATAAGCTTTGCATTCCTAAATAATAAGCATTTCGAGCACATCATGCATAAACTTCGATATTTCATATCCAGTTATTATTAAAGCGGAACACATTAAAATCTATTAAACAAAATCTATCGATATAAAAAGAATAATCGCATATTAACAGGAGAAATCAGTTTTGCTGAAGTATCTGAAAATTGAGCTAGATATAGATTTGAAAATAATTTTAGACCATCAAAATAATTATGTAGAACGTTTAAGCGTTGATGACTAATGTTATAAAAAACTTTAACATTCTAATGGCTTCTGCATACAGAACGCGATAATGCTTGCCGTGTTGAAATTGACGCGGTAGCCAATCAATTTACTACCAATTTTTTTATAAGAGCGAAACAATGATTGGTTACTGCGCCAACTTTCGCCGCACAGGAAGCGTTATTCTGTGTTGTAAAGCCATAAAACAACTTGTGTATTCTACATAATTATCATAGATACAGAAAAAATTATACTATGTGCATATAGTTGTAATGTATCACGGAAGAACAGTTTTAAAGTATTTAAAGTATTATTTTAAAGTATTTAAAAATTTAACTAGATGCAAATCTAAAAATAATTTTGTTTGAACCATTAAAGTATTTATGTAGAATATCCAAAGGATTCCATGTGCTGATCATAGATAAATGTAATAAGAATTTTTTTAAGACCTTATACAAAAGAAAATATAATTTATATTATTTACAATTTTTCAGCATTAACATCTTCTTAATATGATGCCTGATTGAGCATCAAATTATTAAAATTGCTAATGCTTGTCAATTTAATTCACGATATTACTACAATAGTTTAATTGCGTTTATAAGGAAAAATAATTCGGCGCGCAGTTCGAATGACTACAAATATGGTATATGCAAGTATATATATGTAAGTATACATTTAGTAATTTAGATTGAATTATTTAAGCATTAAAGTTCTAGCTTTGACCATTACTTATATTTCTTGTTGAATTTTTCAAATGTATGGTTCAGTAAAGTTCTTATTATTTATAATTTATATTAATGCTTTAAAGAAAGAGATAGGGAAAAGATAGCATATTACATTTCCAGATTAAATATGTTATCAATATTTTCATGCGCAAATCCTAATTCGTCTTGACAAAATTCACGCAGAGACCAACCAACATTGCAGTCAGCGTAAACGTAAGATACGAGTCTCTGGAGAATGTATCTAATTCTGCTGTGCACTAGTTGCAGCTTATAATTAAGATGACAAGATAGGGGACGTCGATATTTATGTCAAGAAATTGTGCAATATACAATTTGATATAAATGTATTTTCACTTAGTTTGCGTGATGGATGAGATACAATGGACGTGACAGATGAGAAGGCTAACACACAATGTACAAATGACGTATAAACATTCATTACTCTGAATGTTTCTGTGACATTTGTAAGACATTGGATAATTTGCAAACTTATGTATAAAAGAACATATTTACATTATTTAAGACATAATTTACGACTGACTTTCATTAAATTGAGTAGGTAAATTTACGATTGTTTCGCCAAGCTTGAATTATTCATCGAGTGCATTAATTAGACGGTTTGCATATCTGTGCTTTAGTAATTGTGTGAGTGAGAATAAATAACGAGGAAACTGAGAAATCTTTTTTCATATCGCATCGTGAAATTCATTTCTTAGCATTCTTGCAGAAAAATATATTAATATAGACAATATTCATCATTATGTCATTAATATAATAAAAATGATATCATTAGATAAGAAGTAATAGTTTATTTAAAGCTACATGCATACATATATGTATTTGTACATATTTGTACATATATAAACACGAAAGACTCTTGTAATCCTGACAAACTATTATCTTGAATAGTTTATATTGTCCTGATCCGAGTTACCATTTTTCTTATTCCTATCTCTCTCTTTTCTGCCATTCGGTATTTATCTAGGGATCCATTTGTCTGCTTATCCGTACATCGACGTATCTATTTATCTATTTTATCTCCCCGACTTTTTATTCCTCTTTGTTCACTCACCTGCCTCTAGAGTTTACATGTAGATACTTTCATTCACTCCTTTGTCTCTATTTTGAAACTTTCGTTCTTCCTTGACTATTCTCCAAACACGTATTATTTTTGTTGAAAAAATCTCGACCCTGGAAAAAAATATTTAATTGCAAATTGGAAATCTGATAGAAATTTAATCAGTATGTTTGTTAGAAAATGAATAAGTCAAAAGTTTTCTAGAAATTTCCAAACAGACATAATTAATTCTTTCCATTATGTATCGAAATTTCTTGACAATGATACTAAATTTATTTAATTAGGTTATAAAGTTTTCAATCCTTTAATGAAACTAGCATCTAGTGAATATAACTAGAAATTGTAAATCCAACTGAAAATACTAATCAAATCCTTATAGAAATTCTTCTATAAATCTAGAAATGTTCTAGCTATAAAATTGAATTCAATCGTGATAACCATAAATTCTGATCGATTTTATCAAATTCCATTATATCATATATGTTTCGTTAATATAAACAAAACATTTTTCTAGGTGCAGTGATATTCGTCAAACTTTTTTTGTAAATTATTTTATATCTTAATGTACTCATGTAGTTATCTAAAGGTTTATCATGAAGATGCACGCGTATAATATCTTCGGAGATATCAAGTCGACGGTGCATGGAATTATGCAGAACGCGCGGTGGAAAATAGTTCCTAGTTTACATAGTCCCGCGATATATATAATACTAAAGGAGATGGATGAATAGATAGGTTGTGCGAGAGCGGATAAATGTAAGTCCTATAGTCTACGGGAAGAAAAACCCGAGGAGGATAAAGATACGAGCGCTCGTTAAATACCGAACGTGTGGAGGAACATGAAATAACAAGAGAGCAAAATGATTAATACCGATTACATTTCGAGAATGAAGAATACACCTATCGAATGTTATCTTAATTAACAACTGTCTGTATATTCTGTTCTGTCGATTATTATTATTAATGATCGATACAGATAAAATAGAACTTCATGTTCACATACATATAACAATAAGCAAACATATATAACAATGTATTTCCGATCGAATCACGTTTGTATAAATTGTAGAAAGTATAAACTGGTCCAGATATTACACAGAATTGAACTGTTCTTTATAGGTATAAAGTTTTTAAGTCTGTTTTTATAATATCTTTTTTTTGTAATTTTAAATAGAAAAATTTATTGAATTTCATAATTTTTGAGAATTTGTGATTATAATAAGGTACGAACATTAGAAAAATTGACAATTTTACACAATACATTTTATCCTGGAAACATTCTCGAGTTGTTCTCTAAACGTCTTTAAAACGATCTTTTAAACGGTGGAGATCTGTCTTGTAAGATGACGTCAACCATCTCAGAAATATATATAAGGATCAATATGTTACGATATTTGATGCTTACGACAAGTTGAATATACGATCATTTTAATGTGATGCGTACGTAAAATTTAAACTTAATTGAGATTTTTAATAGATTTAAGGGTGTATTACAAGTATATTTTTTAATAAAATGAAAAAATTATAAATTTTCTGTATTGTATTCGAAAGTTATATAAGAAATTTGGCAATTAGAATCTAGATAGAAAATTATTTCAATAAAAGACATATTTTTAAAAAATAAGATAAAATGTTTGTTTAAATTATAAATTTGTATTGTTAAATATTCTAAATATTATTATTATAATATATGTTTTATATATACACTTATTTTTATGGAAAATATCAATTTCTAATTCAGTCACTTTTTGCAGATACTATGCATCTATACATCTTTACGATTTAACAAAAGCAAAACAATATCGAAGAAAGCTTCCTTGGCAGAATTATTGAACGGTAACAATTTATCGATTGGAACTCGTAACCACTGTCAATGTTAATAATGCGCGTGCAAATTATTGACTATCTATCCTTAGTGATGCAGCATGTCTGCTTTCACTTACCGGCTCACTCAACGGGCAGCATCATCCATACAAACAAACTATTGCCAACTGAATATAAGGGTTGCTAAGCAAACACACACACACACACACACACACACACACACACACACACGCGCGCGCGCGCGCGCGCACGCACACACATACATAGCAATTTAACGTATGCATACGTATCCGCGTTGCTAACACACAACCCAATGTCCATACTATAAACAGTTCTGGAAACTTTAATTAAAACCCTCGAGGTATAGATAATTAACTCACTTGGCTCGTTTTGCCAAACGCAGTCGTATTTCTCGCATTTGAGAAACTATACGACTTGCGTTTCTGATATTTTAATTATTAATTACACGACGTTGACTTCTTCCGTCCGCGACTCGTCAGTTTGCCAACCTCGATGTACTTGCATCATACTTTTCCTTTCATGCCTGCCGGTTTGATCGAATTTAAACAGCAGCCAGCCTTGACTCGCGGATTAAACACGACGCTTGCTTCCGTTCTCAAGACTGCTTTTCGCGGTAACAAATACGCGCCGGCATTAACTTTGCAAGAGACGAGGCGGAAATCGCTTCGCGCAATGATGGTGTTTTCTACAAGCGATGGTTGTTACGGTGGAATGCGCAAAGGAATAGTAAATGGGATTACAGTGGCAAGTGAAGTCAGAGTACTTTATTTGGTGTAAATACATTCTTCCTATAAGTGTTTCCTACTATCTATCGCTTGCTGGAAACAATTCGCTGCCAACTTGAGAGTGTCAAATAGCTTCAACTCTTCTTTTAAACTAGAATCTTTTAACATACAATGCATATTAATTTACATTATCGATCAATAATCAAAAAATTCGTAGAAAAATTTCAATAATTGACTTGATGAAATGTATTAATTAATGATGAAAACTATCAGTTTTCAAGATTGTGTTGACAATTAATATAATTTTTGAAAGGGGAAACATATTTAATCTTAAATAAATGTAATTAACAGCAATGCGCATAGATCTTTTTGCAGAAAGTTGTCTGTCGCAGCTCTTTAAACGGCAATTACAACGATAGAAAAACATCTCTTTGAAAGGACGAGACGTCAACATGGTTCTTCCTCCGTGAAATTGCATAAAACTATGCTTTTGATGATTTAACGTAATTAAAGTCTTTGCAGAGTTTGCTACTTGTAATTATAATATGTATTTAAGAGAAAATTTATACAATGTAAATTACATGTTCCAAAAAAAAAACTCATATATTAGGAAAGAGATTCTTTTAGCAATTACAATTCATTCCGTACACATTATACTTTTTGTAGATTATTTTCGGTAATTAAGTTATTATTGTTATACGTAGTACATATCGAGTTGATATTATTCTCTATATCAATAATATTTGTAATTTTACTGACTCTTTTATGAGAACTTTTGAAAAATTATTATGATTTATCCAACAGATTATTATTTTGTTATTAAATAAACTGTCAAAGGGAGATACTTTTAAAGCTTTACGAAATTATTTCATGAAGTAATCATTGTATTTTATTATACACTTTTTTTTATATTTACGTATATGTATAATAAAATAATACTTATTTATTGCATGCATTATTAAAAATTCTCAGGAT
Organism: Atta colombica; assembly: GCF_001594045.1. Classification (NCBI taxonomy): domain Eukaryota; kingdom Metazoa; phylum Arthropoda; class Insecta; order Hymenoptera; family Formicidae; genus Atta; species Atta colombica. Next base: position 288,002 of record NW_017259291.1, on the reverse strand, counting down.
TGAAAATAGAAAAAATATTTTTTCATTCATGCATTTTTTGTTCCGAGCTAATTAAAAACACTATTTAAACTCTGTTGAAAGAAATCGCATTTGTGAAGATATAAAGTCATTAATTTAACGTAACACTTCTCCTTCGTTTATATCTCCCGAAAAGAACTTTCTAAACGTTTAATGAACACGATTTAATATGATAAGCATAAATATCATAAATTTGCGCGTTTATCATATTGTGGTCAACTGTGCGATTATATAATGTCGGAAAAGACTAAATTCTTAGATAACGTTGCGAAATTAATCATCCGCTGTCCAAATTTCTAATAACATCTCAACTCGATACACAATAAACATCAAGGCTTACTTACCAAGAAACGTGCGATACGTATTAAGGTTGCTTCAAATGGGAAGTCAACAAGCAGTTTAGGTCTTATTCAAGTAGTCCAAATAACTTGATCAGAAAATCTAATTCGCGTGCAAGAAGTTGTCTCTGCTTTCGAAAACATAAACCAGTATACGAACATTATACGAATAAATACAATTTAATATAATCATTCAAATTCGATTTATATTTTAAAAAAGTTTTTAATAAATTTAAAAGCGTGTACGTAAAAATTGTTAAGATACAATATGCTTCTTATTGTTGGTCATTAAAAATGCAATTTATATTTAACCATTAAATTACATTGGAGAAGAAATAAAAAGGATATTAAAAGGGCGTTTAAAGAGTTAGCTGTAACGAGATTATACGAGATTATCAATATTTTAAATAAAACGAAATAAAAGACGGTCTATTGAGAGAAATTAAATTAAATAATGAAATTGATATCTTAATTCATATTAATAAAATACCGAATCATTTATAAAAAGTTTGTCAAAAAAGGTCAGTCCGTGATTGCCGATAGCTTTGTAGAAAATATAGTAAATGTACATTCGTGATTATGCAATAAATCTATTTTCATTCGATCACGATCACGATCATACACTAATTAACGCTGTCATCCAAGCGTACGCGACCCACTATTCGTGCTAGCATCTCCGATGAAAATTTTCATAATTGAAATTATTGTCTAACGAGCAAGGTGCCGAGGCACGATGTAGGTAAAGGTTTATATTATACGAGCGTTCGTTCATTCACCTCTCATATTGGAGGAGCGCTTATATTACCGGATGCGAATTCCTTCATCAGTAATCCAGGTCGTCGCATACGTCTGCTCACGAATTCATTCATTAGACAAACGATAGACATTAGTTCGATGACAAATATATATGTAATCAGAAATGATGACGTGTTACTCGTAACGATGGAACAATTATAATTTTAAAAAATTCTCGAAATTGTTAAATACGATTTTTAGAACATTTTTTAGAACATTTTTCATAAATATTGATTTCATAAATATTGAATTTGTTTTTTTAAATAAAAATGAAAACATATTTTTTAGAAATGTGCCCCGGGGCACAATGTTCGAAAAAGAGTCAAAATTTTGAAAAAAATTAATTGTTTAGTGTAAATTATTTATTGAAATGTGCACGTAAATTGAATTTAAAAAAGGCTTCTTTTAATATGATTTCAATAAAATTAAGTCAAAAGGGTTAAATGCTTATTAGCATTACTATTAAATTAATGATGAATGTAATTTTGTGATGTTATTTTCATCTTCAATTTATGATTGCATTTTAAACCCGACAAACCGAATGGAGGATATAGAACTGAAAGATATATTTTTAATATCTATATACCTGTGTATGAATATTAAGAACCAAGATCCATTTCAACTGAAAATAAGATTTTTTCTCTTATTTGATTTATTTTTATCAGTTTAATTTCCACTTATAATCCAAAATAATTTTGTAAAACGTTCAAACTAGTTAGAAAAATATTTGCAGCAATCCTCGTGTTTGAGTTTTCCACGTAATGATTTTGATCAACAAAATTATTTTTATTTGTATCCAGTTAAATTTTTAGATATTTATTGTTAGAGCAAAACCTTATTTGTATCTATATTGTAGTCCATACATTTCAAATGCGCAGTTTCTAAATTCGTCCGTGTGAAACAATCGTCTCCTCTATCGGAGATTTTTCCTCGCTTTACTGCTTTCAATCACCGTCCGCCGTCAAACCATTTACACAGTATAAATACCTCTGAATGTGAAACTGAAGAGCTTGGAACTGGACACGGGACGTTAGGTATATGTTTGAAACGATTAATGTGGATCGAGGTAAAGCGAGGACGCGCGAGCCGAAATTATCAAATTTGCATTCGATTTCCGGCAGACCGCTACATCCTCGTCCCGATTGACAAACAAGAGCCACCCTGTGTCGCCATCGCGTTTAATACAAGCACAGGCATGCCGTTTAAATTACAGGCCGTGCAAATGGATCGCCGGCGGTGCTTATACATGGAAGTGCGATGTCGCGTGTTTGGCCAGCTGTAGGTACGTCAAACTGGCAAAGCGACACGTGCTCGCGACACCTTGCTCGTGACGTTTGTTGCTTCTTAGTAAGCTTTCGAAATAACGCTCGGAATCCGGCGAGATGCATGGAAACATACTGTTCACCATGTATTCCTCTCACCAATAGCATACCCTTGTATCGCACAGCAAATATATGCTCTCAAAATTGATTCCCAAATTAATGCATCAACATCATCATGTAGAGGATAGGACGAATGAAGCGTGAATTTTTTTCAAATAATACCATCGCTTGTAACTAAATTTTTATGCAAATTCCGCGATACGGTATTTGCACGTGTTTTTTCACTGCAAATTGTTTATATACATGGAGAATATTAATGATGAAACATTATTGGAGATAAAGGTTTAAATATAATGCATAGTTGATATTTTACGTGATAATCGCACGATCACATACGATCTATTATTGACTTGCAACGCGACATGTATTATACTGCACGAAAAGATTTTATTCAAATATCTAAAAATTTAGTTGCAAATCTGAAATAATTTTGTTCGACTATCAAAGTACTTACATAGGATACTTAAAGCAGTTTCTAGAGCATTAAAACTTTTGGCAGCTCATTAGTTTGAGTTTTTTATATAATTATTTTAATGGTCTGACAAAATTATTTTCATATTTATTTTAAATTTATCTTTAAATTTTTAGATTCAGTAAAATCGATTTTTTAACTTCAGTGAAATTGCTTTTTTTTTATATAATCAACAAAATATATATTATATATGTTTGTTAAATATTTATTAAAATAAATTAACATCAATGCATCATCATGCAGCACCAAACATTGCTTGAAATTATCAGTTTATAAAAAATACAATAATAATTAATTATTGTGATCAATTTTAGGATCAATACATGATATTTGACTTTGTAAAAGCATCGTAATAGAATAATCCCACATATGCTTGTAAATACCGATCTATACCAATATGTTGCAAAGCGAGCGAATTTTATTGGAGGATTCTATTTCTTTTGATTGGAGAGTCTGGTTGCAATCATCGAACTCACCGACCTGCGTTTAAATCGAACGGGATTCAGCAAGCCGATTCGTTTTATGTTGTTCGCTTTGAGCTCTCTTAATCTGCAAACTCCGTACGCTCTGAGTGATTCAGGATATTTCAGAAAAAAATGCTGATTTTCACTGAAAACATGAATGTTGCGGGTCACACGTGGGGTTTCAATGCGTGATGCTTTATGTAAACTTCAGAAAATATATGGATCGTCTTCTGAAATCGAAAATATGACAGAGTACGAGATGTAAAATTGAATGTAGAATCTTTTAGGTAAATTTCTTCTAGCTATCTCGGTCAGCTACCTGAAAATAACAATCGGGAAGAATATCATACGCACAAGAATTTTCATCAGTACGTTACGTGCAAGTATGCAACGAACCTTAGCATGCCATTTATCTCACATTTGATGTGAGTGCATTTATCTCACTAAATTCCTTTGTACCTTTGAAGAGCTCGGCCATTTCGGAAGAGGGCTTTGCCGACGTAACCAACTAAACCACGACGACACCACAAAGCTAATCGCGGTTGTACGTGACTGTGCAATAAAGAACATCGGCTGAGTGTTGTACCGCCAACTTTATCCGTGGACCGTCGCGGGAAGAACAGATTTCATATCTAAGGTAGCTTCATGTGACACTGCTTTTTTGGGAAACGCATGTCCAACATAACTACAAATTATGCGAGAAAACTGAAGCAAGAGAAATTTCCTTGTTCGACAAGGACAATATATATTATAAGCGCGAATCATTTGAGTTACAAAAACTTTCGAAGTAATAAATTATAAATTATTGTATACCAATTTAACTATACAACCATGTATCTGACAAGGCAATGTCGGGTATATGCGTCAGGTAATGTTTCGCCACTGTGATAAACATACCTCGCTAAATGCAATTTTCTGAAAAGTGAGCACACGTGGTAATCATGTTGCGAACATCGTAATTTACAGAGTTGAACGAAGCCAACAAAATTATGGTTGTTCACGGGAACGGAAACTCTAAAACGGGCTTAGTCCAACGGGCTCGTTAAAAGTCTTGTTTCACGCTGCGGTGCAGCGTAGAAATGCTGATATCTCCTCGTGCGTTCTGTAGAACTTGCTGCCGACCTTCATCGTGAAATAATAATGATATAGAAAGATTGTGTTTGCAGTGCTGTTAAAGAATAACGATCCAGAGCAAAATTTATGTGTTTTACAAAAATATATATTTAATGCATATATATTACTATCTTTATGACAATATTGTTATTAAAATTAAGCTCGACGTTTCGTTTTCAAATTGTTTTCATATTACGTTTTCATATAACGTACCGACGAATAAATTTTCAAAAATATTCTTAAAAATATTTGCAATATGATATGCGTGATTTTCGTTATTTTCGTGCAGTAAAGTATTTTCAAAAATTCTCTCAACAAATTTCTTTTACCTTGAATGAGATTTAGTGTGTTTTGAATCAGGTTGAATATTCAAGTGAATTCTTTTGACGACAATTTACAGAGTTCATTAGCGAAAACAGAAAACAGCGTATTCTAAAAAAAAGGAGAAGAAAACAGAGTCTCTCTGAAGTCGGATTCACGTTGAGACAAATTACGCGCAAATAGCAGATGCATCTTTGGTGCTAATTAAGTATCCCAACTATCCCGGTAAATCAAGACAGAATGATTGCAATTAATTGCATAATGCATTAATGACCGTAATAATTGCAGAGCAAAGGCAGTTTTTGCAAGATATTGTGCACATCATCTCTTTTATTTACTGTTTATTGTTTAACAGAATAGGGAGTATTCGTGAAGCAGATGAAGCTATGTGTATATTTACGAACAATGAAATGAAAAGTAATAGCGAGCGCGTGCGATGCACTATGATTAGAATAGGATCATATACATTCTCCGTTATGCTGCGAGGTAACTTTTATTTCGCGATATAACGACTCTCATCTTGATTATCAACATTCTATCATATATCTCTTCTTTATTCTCAAGACGCTTCTTTTTAGAATATGTATAGTAGCGCTTCCGTCACATTTCATGTGCGCACTTTTGGCTGGTTCTCTTTGCTGATGCTCGCGGCTCTTCTATTATCCGCAACGGTGATCGCTAACGGCATCTTTTGTCTTGTCTTTTCTATACCGTCACCTTTCTTTAAACTTACACTTTAATAACGCCGCGCAATTCGAAGGTATTACTTTACGGTAAGCATTCTCTGTGTGCGAACGAGTCCGTTTGAGATGAATGTCGTCAAAAGATTGTTACGTTGTTTCGTATCATAATAACGTCATAAAATGCTGTATGAAGTGCAGAATAAAGTACTTTTGATGTAAGAAAAAGTCTGTTGTCTGCGTGCGAATGAAACTTTGGAAGGCGACATTCCGGAAGGTGTTACAAGTTTTAATCTCGCAGAATAGTCCTCGTATTTAGAAGAACACTTTCAAAAAATAATTCTTTTACGGATTTCTTAAAGAATGCCGCTTAACTCGAATATGTAAGCAAAAAACAGTAATATTCCGACGATATTAAACGAGTTTCTTAATTTGAATATTATTAAGCAAGGGTAATAGCTTTTAACATATTTAATATATGCGAGCTTGAAATAATTATGTAAAGTAAGATAATTTAAGCCTAGCCAAGATAATTTAGCCAGCTCAAATTTTGAAAATGTTTATTTCATACACTGCTGTTGGTAGGTTGTTCGATATAATTGGTTTTGATCTAAAAATGTAAATGACATTAGTTATTTTGATTGGACAGAGTTTATGAAATTGTAAGATTTGCATAAAATTTGTAATCTGTAATTATGTGGGTATAAAATTTATAAAAATTGATGCCGAAATTCCGATTTTTTTTGTAAAATAAACTGCGCAATTAATTTTGATTACAGAGAGAGTATTTCGGTAAAAACGGTAACGATACATAACGAATCAACCTTGTTAACGGCATATTTGCCAAATTAAATTTGGAAAGTAATTATCCATAATTGAGAAAAATATATCTGTATTTTATAAATATAATTGTGCAAAAATATTCCTAAATTATAATGTAAAAATATTGCAACATAAAGTATTATATATTCAGCATGACTGCATTAAAAATTTTAAAGGGAAAATCCCGGCTTTGGGATGCATATGAATCGATTTTTTAGAAGCGTTCGTCGAGAAATTAAAAATAATAAAAAAATAATGTCCTTATTTATTTCTTCAATATACTGTTATGTTCTCATTCATTACATTCTTAAATTATAGAATATTTACACTTCAAATTGGATTTATTTAATTTTGAACAAATATTTAGAAATTTTGTTCTAACATAACTTGTGTTATAGCGAATCAAGCTCAATTATTGGAAAATTGTCGTCAGTTCATGATGTTATTATTGTGAAATGTTTTCACAATTTGTTTCTCTTTTTTTGTCGGAGTAGAGAATATAATAATTTATTTTTGTAATTATCATTTTTATACACAGATAAGTACTATAATAAAAATGATAATAAAAATGATAAATAAGTATGCTTCGAAATTTCAAAACAAAAATTTAAAAAAAAAAAATCAAAAAAATCTTAAATCTTATTAGCTAAAATTGTTTCTTTATTTATTATAAGTAAGGAAAAAATATTAGAAATAATAATTAATATTTTTTTCAAAATTTAATATGTAGAAAAGCATTAAAATTTTTATTATTACAATATCTATGCCAATGTTATCTTACGGTAAGCAAATCAGGTATGATTAGGATTTCGATGTCTGCGTGGATGACTTCCCACGGAAAAAAAAACTTGCCGGTTATGGATACGCCGGTTTTGTTCGCGCACGTGTGCCTTTTTGCGAATAAACTTAATTCGCGTCACGAACCGCTGTGGAACCGCGTAGTTGTCGCGTAGGAATGGTCGGAGTGTCGGGAAATAGTTTCAAACTTTACCGAATAAGGTCGTCTGATAAACGATGTGGACGTATCTTGTTCGTGGACGTTCGTGGTCGATCAGACTATCGGAATAAAAGCAATTAAAATGGTTAAAATGAGAACGGCCCGAACGATGGATAGCGGTATGGTCCAGACAGTAATATATAGATATAGATCTTACTTGGAGGGGTAGCACATCGCCAATTGCGATAATATCTCGGCTAATTGCTGGTTATCCGCGCATCGCCAGTTGCTCGTCCTTCTTCACCAAAGCTTCCGTCTCTTGCTTTATCTTCAATCCAGATTGCTTTATTGTCACTGTTGATTTTGTCATGTTGTCACGTATTTAATCTAGATTACGTCACGTTAATCGATCGATTGTCTTGCCAAATTGAGACTTATCTGAAAAAGGCAGAGCCTTATTTATCGTCAAGAATATCCTTCATAGAGATCCTTCTGAGCAAACAAAATAACATTTGTCATTATATTGACATTAAATGATATTAAAGAGATCATTTTGATGTCAAAATGATAACAAATAATATCAGCTTGTTTGCTAGGATTGGGAAAAAAAATATGCATAATAGAAATGCATTATTCTTTCTATCAGATTGAATGCTACATTTGAGTACTCGAGAATATGCGACATTTTATCAACATTTCGTCACATACATAATATATATTGGTATACGTATAGACACGCGTATAATATGCGTAGATATGGAAATTGGAAAATTTGAATATTGTAATTCGTTACACAACCAGTCATGTCACTACTACATTATCTCGGTACATATCTAAGTTTCATAATGTACAATAAAAACGTCAATCTTTTGGATCGATTCCAGACTACAGCGAGTTATCAGTTATCAGTTCAGAAAGCATGCTTTCGAGAGCATAATATTGATTCACTCGATAACGTATTATGCTAAGAAATTGGTAAATTCTGAATATAAATCGTATTATGCGTATTGCGCATATCGTCGATTCGTATGAATGTTGTATGATTGCAAATTGCTTCTTAGAAAACCGATCTATTATTGTACAAGGACTCGCACACTGATATTTTCCTGATATGTAAATATGAGGATGCAAAGAGAGCGGACCAATCAATGTAAATTTCAGCCGTTTGCGGCCAGACAAACGCTAACGATCCAGCAGCACTCGAAGACTTTGTATCGATCGCTACGCCTTCGGAACGGCCGTCTTAAGAGCGGACTTCGCGAGCTCTATTAGAATATTCCGGAGATAAGACCCTCAATGACTGTCATTAACCCCCCCGGGGCAGGAAGCCGGACGCAGGAAGTTGCTACCGCAACTCGGCTGATCGCATCGATATCAAATCGACCAGGGGCGAAAATCACGAGTTTAACTTCGGCGAAGAGAAACGTCAAAGGAAACGCGAAGGCCGTTCACTGTTCACGCGCGAAAATACCCGGCTGCCAGGGAAGAGTGCAAGAATGTTGGAAACTCCGCATTTGAAACTCAAAGACGGAACTGAAGTATTTGAGAATTAAGGATCGCAATCGCCACGGAGTCTTGGCACGGGAAACGGAAAGCCAGGAACTACGAGCTTGGCCTTTCGGTTACACGAGATGGTTTTTAGCGAACACGTGCGAGATAGCGCGATCCTAACAGCTCAAGCAAAGAGGAAGTCTTTGAGCTTGCGTCCTGGCAGCGGCGATAAATCAAACGTTTTCTTATTCCTATCCCGCGGCGATGTGCCATACACATGAGGCCTTTTTGTATGTAAAACCGGGTCGTCTCGTCCCCTTGCGGTCGAGCTACTACGTCCTACTTTTTTAGCATTTCCTGTGATTCTTTACAATGCCAACACTAATGTGAAATCATGGTTATAACTGAATAAACCTACGTAGGATTGACAGTAATTAATGAGAAAAATAACAGGAATATCTCGCTTTTTTACTTTAAAAGTGATACAACTCAAGAAATGTGACTTTAGGGTTATTATATTATGAATGATATTATCATAGCAATTATCAAAAATATTAATAAAAAATTAATTTAACTTCATAAAAAAATTATCAAAATCATCATAATTAAAAACGGATTGTTCAAAAAATAAAATTTCGTCAAAATTGTCACTACACTGAGAAAAAATATAGTCAATTTTAATAAATATTTAGTTGAATACTGCCAACTAAATATTTATTAAATATAAAGACATATTTATTTGATACAAGAAACATTAATTTGATTTAACACTCATTCTTTTTAATGAACAAATATTTATTTATGATAAGTAAATGTTTAGTTGTATTGAACTAAATATTTATTAAAATTGATTTTTTTCTCAGTGTACCTAAAAAAGGATTTTTTTAAGGATTGTGAAACAAAAAATGACAAAAATAACATTTAATCATGTTAAAAATATAGTTTTTAGTCGATATTATTATTTTATTAGTCAATAATTTTCTATCAAGTTAAAAAAATAGTTTTCCCTTTTCTGAATACATAATTTTTTTAATTACGTTATTTTTAGAAATAAGAGAATACCTAGTTATTATGTTGAAAATACAAAAGGTAAACGAAATTTAAATTTCGTAAAAATATCTTTTATATCAACATGCAAAAGAGAATAGAGCATCGCGTTAAATTTAAATGCAATGATATTTGGGTCACTTATTGGGTAATTATATATTATTTACATTACGGTTATTGTACGCACGCGAGATAACAAGAAAAAACAAGAGATTTTGCTGTAGCGGAAGCGATTTATATACAGAAATGGAGATTATATGCGGGCGAGAAAGTGTGGTTATTTACGATTGTATCGTGTACACACTCGCTATATGAGGTTGTCCATTTTGCGCACTAAATCGCATTTCATTGCGCTGCAATACAGCAAACGATACGGTCATTCCCTCGTGTCCAGCGATATTGATAATATAATAATTGTGATTGCTATGCATTATGAATGGGCTTGTGCCGCGTAAAATATCACACCTAGTGATCTAGATTACTATAGATTTAGTTTTGAATAATTAATAAATTTCGCAAAAACGTGGTACAAACGATAATTGCAACTCTTGCTGATTTTATTTGATTGAATAATAAAAATGTTCATAATAATTGTTAATATCGATAAAAAAATATAAATGCTGTACATATTATATGTAATCATTATTAACTTATGCCGATAGATAAATTATAAAAACATTGCATGATAATGACATAATAAATTAACGAAAATTTCTTAATAATTGCATTATTCGCTATATAAACTGCTGCGTTGCAATTTCTAAATAATATTCATCAGAAATTAGATAAATTCAATTTGAAATATAAATATTTTATAATTATTTCAAAAAACGTTTTTTACTTAAAATTTTGTCATGCTTGATCACTATATTTTATATTTTTTTTAATAATAATTTAGGGAAAATATATTAAAAATGTAACATATATTAAAATATTATTAAAATATTAAATGTATTTAATATTAATTTAGAAATATTTGTGCATTTCTATAAGTATATACGTATATCTTTATTGTTTTATTGAAATACTTTAACACTAATTGCGCCAACAGTTATCAGTTTCTTAAAATAAAAGATCAAGATTTCTATATTTTTATAAATATACCCACAAATTTTATTTAAGATGTCACATTATTTTTATAAATATCTTCCTATCCGTATATAACATTGTTATTGCATTAATATTATATCATTATTAATGACACGATTCTTGGGTCACATAAAATGATATTGTTTATGTTTCGCATAATTTATAAAAAGAAAGAATTTTTGAGAGAGATTTTCTCATGTCAATGCAAGAAATGTGAATAAACGATGTTAAAAAGAACGTTATAGAGGTCGGATACTCCGAGTTTCGGTCCCATGAGTTTACGTTAATGCAAAGAAGACTGACGCTGAAAGACGGCGATTAAAACTGTCTACCGGTATTGAAATTTATTCTAACCGGTTCCATTAATCCCAGGACATTGAGGAATAATTTAGGGAAAATAGAACAATTTACAAGCGACAATACAACATAGTCCCTTGGCAGACATGGATGTTGCTTTGACAAGTAATTTATAAAGGAAAGAGAATATCGGATAGAGCGAATTCACCAGAGAAAATATTTGCGTAGAAAGATAACTTTTCATGGTCGCGCAATAAAATATAAACATACGATAATATTGAACGTAAATATATTTAAAATGTGGAACAGTATTGTACAAAAGTATTAATGAGCAAAAATTATAGGAATTTATTGTTAATTTAAATTTTTTATTTGCGTTTTATGAAACGTTGAATGAAGGTCAATAACATTTTTTTGCAACGTCTAATCGTTGCACTTCAATTATCCACATGGAAGCCAGCAGGAAAGAAACGTAAGATTTTTCTCAGTGTAATAGATTTGTCGTTGCCGTTCCAACCATTATTCTTTGCCTGTTGAAAGCAGTGAGAAGAGAAATTTTAGGTATTCCAACATTGGTTTTTATCTTGAGCTAAAAGAACTGTTTCCGTCTTACCAATTGGATTGTTCGTCGATCCGTTATTGACCAGAGGAATTTAATTATACGATGCGCATTTCGGATGCAGACGAGAAAGTTTTATGCCAATGTACGTATCTGCTCTAATCCCTATCATTGCTTACTCTGTCTTTCCACTTTACCGCATCCGTTCGTTACAATTGGCATCCAGAAAATACTGCCATCGCTCTACACTTCGATAACTCACTATTAGTAGCCAAAAATTGCGAAAAATAATTTGCGTTTTACGTTTTCTACTTTTCTACGATTGTAGGTTAACTTTTTTTGATTAACTTATTATACTTTTTAATTTTTTCTACTTTTAAGAATTAGGACAGATCTGTTCAAGATTTGTGGATCGGCTTAACGTATGTCGATATTTTTTCCCATTGATTCCTTTCTTCGTAATAATGATAGGAAAAGAAAGTAATTGGTGTGAATATCGATATACTCCTACATCAAGTCAATGTCCAGAATTACAAACTTTGGACAGCACTGAATTAAAACATTGAATTAAAACTATTATTTTTCTAATTTTAGAAGAATTTTAATAATAATAACAAATAAACATTAAATAACATTTTTTTACGGACTAAATCTTACTTGTGTAAGAAAGATTATAATTTTCAAAAAATAATCTAGGCATATGTTATAGAATAATCCAATTATCGGAATTCATTCCTAATAACTTCATAATATATATGTACACACTGAAAACTAATTGCTAAAGGAAGTACGCTGTTAATTATTGTAAACAATCACAATTTACTTATTTTGTCTATTAAAAAAAATCTTCTATTCGTCAGAAGAAGCGCATAAAACTTCAAAAATCTACGCTTGATCTATTACTAGTCTCGATCCGTTTTTCACAGATAAAAAATCTCGACGTAGGTACGCGGTCTGAATTTTGAAAACTGTGACCGCTAGAAATATTCATAAGCCATAAAAAAAAAGCCATTGACTACAGCGATCGATTGAGGACTAGCGATTTATACGTCGTTATAAAAGTTTGTATCTCACCTCGTCGTCGCGATAAATTCTTCGATAACTTTGACGAAGCCGGCTTATGGATGTCGCAGCGCATCGCATACACCAACACTACCCACCCAACCACGGACTACAGTCCAAGTTTTCCGCCGCGCCCATCATATTTTATAAACATTCTTTTAAGTGGATCTGAAAGGCACCATTAAGGCTGAAAGGCTAAAAACACGGGCTGAGAAAGATGCGCGGCGGGGAAGTAACATCGTATCTTAGATCGATACGTTTCTGTTCAAAGAGCAGTGAAATTTTACACGAGATTGAAAAAGGTAAAGCCTGTGTCTTTCCGGGCTAGGATAACTGTCCCAATTACTGTGCCTGCCCTATTAGTGTGCTTTTGTATTTCGATAAGTCATAAAGAAAACTAACGAATAAATAAGAAAAAATATTTTTTCTAGTTAAGTTATTAATGCATACGATACTGAAGATAATAATTTATTTTTTTAGTATTAAAGTATTTTAAATATGTTTTAAAAAATATGAGGAATTTATGTGAACCCAGTAATACCGCAAGATTTTAAGCTTGTCTCTATTAATATGCCCTGTATTGAAGCTGAGAACGTTGTGTATGAGTGTACTTTGAAATAAATACAATTGAAATAATGATTTATGTAATATATTAACTTAAACAAATAAGCTTAAATTTATTATCTGTTTTAGTAACTATATGTTAAAATGAATTAAATGTGGATAGGTACACAAATTGGGAGCGCATTAATAGGACCATCGCCGCTTGGAGGATACTAATAGATAAAAACATGTTTTTTATTTTTGTCCAAATCATTATAAAGTATTATCACTTTTTAGATTGAAGAAATATTAGAAAAATAGAAATAATTGAAAAACCGATATTGATTGCAAGCAGATAAAATTAAAGTTATAATATTTAATAATTAATTCAGTAATAAACAAATTGGCTAAAAAAGCATATTAATAGAAACAGTTAACCCTAGTTAAAGAATTTTACTCAAGTGTCAGTTGATTGAAAAACCAATTAACAATGCAAGCTTACTGCATTGAGAGAAAAACTGTATTTTAACTATAATTATATATTAATATAATATTATAATAGTCATTTTAAATGTCATTTTAAATATTATAATAGTCATTTTCGATTACCAATTATATATTGATTGATAGAACTATACATATATTATTATTACTAATACTAGTAGTCATAATCATAATTATAATTACAGATACCAAACAGTTTTTCTCTCAGTGTGCAATCGTAATTAATACTTGCAGACTCAACCTCGCATATTTGAATCGTATGGTAATTGACTAAGAAAATCACTGTTTTAAATTTCACGAGAGTCTGTGGTTGCGACAAATCTTTAAGCTTCTGTGCAAGACACCTGTTTAGAGTCTATGCCTAACTATAAAGAACTTCCATAACCTTCCTTTCTTGTTCGAGATTTCGTAGTAGAAGAAGCACTACAAATAACGGACACTAAGAAATATGGTATATAAAAAATATTACAATGTACCTATAATGAAGCATCGCAAGAGGCAAGCGCATCTAATTTCGACGCAGTCAATTCTTAGTCAATGCATTCTATACTATGTGTAACTCGATAGACAGATTTTATGGCGTATTTTCCTATTAATAATATAGATGATGATGGATATCGTTGAAACTTTTAACGTGATGTTAACTTTTAACAAGCCACTCGTTTCTGAAAGTTCATCTTAACGCAACAAAGCTTTTATTCTATCATCATCCTTCAATATAACGTATGATCTCGCACGAGGATGCGAAATATTTAAAGCAGTAATAATATTTATATTAATAACAATAAGGTAGAAAAAATAATTTTAATTAGTCATTTACTATTTGTTTTTAATATTATAGATCTAATGAAAACAATGAAACCAATTTAATAAAGCTTTTTGTAATTTTGTTTAATAAGGTATTACATAATATCCGTATATTTATATTTTTATAGATAAATATAATAGCAACCATATTTTGCGAAAATAGATAAACTAGATATTTTGAAAACATGATATCGTTGTTTTCTACTACTGGCATAAAAACGATCATTGTTGGCGAAGCTTTCGTAAGCTTTATTTACATCGGTCGGTAAAGCTTTGCTTTTAATTGATCTTCTGTAGATAGATTTTTCCTATGATATAAAAGATTATTTAATAAAAAAATGCCGAAGACATAAATTGATATGTATAATTAAAATAAGTTTCTATATTTAAAATATTTAAAAATTTCCTAAAACTTTAGAAAGGAATCGGTCTCAATTAAATTTTTCAAAAGAGAAAATAATAAGGCTCTGACATGTAGAAATACAATATTTATTTTAATATTAATATCTATTTTTCATATATTTATAGTCTTATAATACTGACATAGATTTATTCAACAGGTTCGCATTTATAATAATACTGATACATATAATTAATCAAAAGCATTTCAGACCAAAATAATTTATATAGAAGTGTTGAAGGAAATTTGTTGTAAATTGATGTGTAAACTTAATATTGACAATGAGTTTTATAGAGAATAACTTTGCCATGTATAAAAAAATAAACTGGCAAACACGCACAACTCAGTAAAAGCTGCGTAACAATTGATACGTGCCGCATTCCATTGATCGTGGACAGCAGCTTGTTTTTCACCTGCAATTCAAAATGGACAATCAGATATCAATAATATCAGAATTACATTTATGATATTATTATCTAATAAAACATTTTGTCGAAATTATATTGATTATATTTAACATTCTAATTTCTTTTTTTTGTCTCTTGGGAAAATTTACTTTTAACGAAATTAAAGTTTTTAAAAGTAATTAAAAGAGTTGATTTATAAACTTTTTGAGGTAATTTAAAGCGTGTAAAAGCCAAAATAACTTAAAATTTTTAAAGTTTTTCAAAGATAATTTTAATACAATATAACGGGTGTATTAATTTTTTTAGTTGTTCTTAAGTAAGTTTTAAAGTTTGAATACTTTAAAGAAAAATTTAAAGTATTCAAACTTTTATTTTACTTTTATTTTAAGTTTTCTCTACAGTAAATTCTAAATATTTTTTTAAGTTTTCTGAAGTAAATTTTCCCAAGGTGTAAAAAGCGAACTATCTACACGGAAAAAACGATTTTGTTAAAAATATAATTGAATATAGATTTCAAAATTTTATTACACTATCAAAATAATTATATAAGAAACTTAAACATGATGAGCAATACTGCAAAAACATTTGACATTCTAGCAACATAATTATTTTTATAGTCCAATAAAATTATTTTCAAAGTTATATTTAGCTAAATTTTTACTTTAATAAAATCATTCTTTTCGCGTTGAAAATTATAAATTATTCATGTAGGGTAATGTGGTACAATTTTGAACTTGATACATTTTTAAACGAAATAATATTCAAATCCAATTTTCAAAGTTCATGTTTGCTTTTTCTTATTTTGTGATACCTATTAGTATCCTCTAACACAATGAGATCAGAGTTATGAAACTTAAACCTTGAAATTGGATCTTATTTTGTTTAGAAAATTTATACCATGTTTGAAATTAGACCATTCAGTCCTACATTAAATGTCTTTTTTAACAAAAAATGTTTATTTAAGTTAAAGTAGATATGCGCTATAAATTTACTTTAACAAAAATGTTCGATAAAACAATGCTATTTATATTTAATTCCATTCGTTTTGGTGACTTTCTATTTAATTTACCATTTAGGACGTGAATATGCACCGCGGTCGTGCTGAATTGGCTTACTGAGCACGTATATTCCCCGCTGTCAGTCTTTTTCGCTCGTTCGATGTAAAGCCTCGTCACCAGATCCTCGTTCGACCTGAAATATCGGTTGTTATATAACTCGACATATCGCAATATGTACACACGCGACGATATCTATAGTAGCTAGCTTTTGTCTGCTGAATTTTAACGACAAAAATTTAAAAACTGTATTGAGAATATGTAATCTTTTTATAGGCGGTACCAGCTACATTATACATCTATGCGTATGTATATTTATATACATCTGAAACATGGAGATGTATAAATATTCTACGAGATGTCTCGCGGAACCGACTTACGGACATTGAATAAAGAATTGCATGATAATCCAAACACCACGTTACCGTAATGTAATGCGAGCATAAATAGCCTTTGAGTACTAATTCAACCGAACTTGATCTCCGCGTCTGTCGACCGTGCTGCGAGAACGATAAAATTCACAGGAAGATTGTTCCAGTTCTGTCTAACGAAAGAGAGATAAATTTTCAATGCGTGTCGTAGCGAATCTCGAGGTAGATCAATCGCGGAGCGGTTGCGTCGCACAAAGCTCACTGTCGCTCGTCAACGCGTACGCCCTTCGGGTTTAGAAGGTAATGCCGTCGGCGTTACAAGAGAATGAGAGCGATCTATGTGTATTTGCGAGTAGACAATATCGATTTGTATGTGCGCGTATCTACGCGCGTGCACGTGCAATCCAGACGAACGCGGTCGTACATTCGTCTCTTCGGGAGAGCTCCTCCTCGATCCATTGCTACTTCACGATATATGCTTACCCATTAATGTGATAAACGTTGACGTGATCCGGCAACATCTCGCTATTTTTCCGCCACACGGGATATGGCACCCTCGAGTCTGGGCAAGACGGCCGGACGACGCACGCTAGCTCGATTCCACTTCCGGTCTTGTAGTATCGGTCCCGTAATTCATGCTTGGCTTCATCGATGATTCTAATATCCGGCGCTATAAAGGCAGAGACGTACTACTGAATAATACTTGTGATCGATTAATTTTTTCTCTATACTTCTTTCTACAGAAAAAAAATTCATTAAATTTTAATATGTATTTTTTTTTCAATATTTTTTTTTTAATAAAAAAACGATAGTTAAATGAAATCGAAATTAATGATTCTTGTACTAAATATGCTTTACATTTAATAAATACTTATATTCCATTAAATAAATATTTATTAGTATATTTTATTAGTATATTTTTTCAGTGCATATTTTGCTTTTTACTCTATTTTCTGCTTCTTGATTACGTGTACATAGATTGGTATATGGAGAATAATTATATATGTAATAAAAACAGCTAAAACTATAAAATTAACTTTACAGAAAAACTGCAAGAGACAAAAATTGTTTATTTTTTTTTTCATAGAACTCAAAGAATTTTTTATCAATTTTTTAGTATTGCATTTTTTATTTTTATCAACGAGAAAAAAAACGGTATTAAAAAATTCTGAAAAAATTCTCCGAACTTTATGAGAAGAAAATTAATGATTTTTGTCTCTTGCAATTTTTTTTGAAAAGTTGATAGTATTTGAGTAAAAAATTATTCAAGATCAATATTTGGCAATTTTTAGTAATTAATATCTTGTTAACTATTGCAAAAATTGCAACATGGTAGAGAACTTTTCGACTCAGTTTAGTCACTCTATTTACACAAAAGCAATTGGCCAAAACTTCCGAGACACCATGTATATGCAGAGTTTTATAATTAATATTTGTATTTCATAATTGAACTGCAGCGCGTAAAAGAAGATATCGCTAGGAGGTACTGCGCGTAACATTACCAGAATATCACCACATGCAAACCCGTTTGTCGAGATGCGCGGGAAGAGAGATAAAATAAAGTTGCATCGTTGCCATTGCAAAGAGTCGCGCTACGTGATACAACTGCGGCTGGCTTGTTTCCAGGCAGAATGGCGCAAGATATTCTCACGGTAATTGAATCTTTACGAGGGCGGAATTTAAATTCGCGACTGTGTTTCCGTTTAGGTACGCCGCGACAGCCGGCAATTCGCGATGTATACGTAGGATTTCACATCCCGAGATGGAAAACAATACATACATCTCGCAGCTACCGATGTCACCATATTATACCAATTCTCCGTAATATATCATTCAAAAAGTATCCGAAAGATACGTTGATTTCAAGTTAAAGTTATACATAAAAAGTGTAAGTATCCATCAGCAGCGAATCGACAGAATTTTATAATTTTATAATTTATTCTCTTATGTTTTTTATCAATCTTCCATTTTTTCTTTCTCTTTCTTTAAAATAGAGACAGAAATTAAATATATGTGATGTATAAATTATTATTAGTAAGCAAATAAAATTCAAGACAGATAGAATTCCTAACTTAATTTGTAAAATATAATTAAGAAAATTTATATATAATTTAGACATATATTTGAAAAATCTATATTTTAATCATAGTATTCGAAATTCATTATTTTGAATTGTTCAGTTTCATTTAAAATACCGAGATTCTAATTTTTTGTCATGTTTCATTGAATAATATCCACGGTATTGTACCGTATTTCCGATGTTTATATCCGCATTTAATACATACTGCACTACTCGTGTAACTGTTTATATTTTGTTACGCAGATGTATCGCTAGAATATTTTACGAACCAAAACGTATATGTATAGTAAACAATCTCGAATGTTTCTATTTTTCGATATGAATTGTAATTGATGTAAAAATGGATAATCGATAAGCGGAATTGCTTTTAAAATAAAGATGAATTGTAATAATAATTAATAGCTATAAGAGAACAGAATAGGTTCTATTATATTGGAATAACAGTTCGTTACACTAGGAAGTTTAAAATTTTAACAGCTATAGCTTCTCACGTTAAAAGTGAAAAAATTTGAATAAAAAAAAGGTTTTAGAACTTAAAATTTCTACTTTGGAAAACTATATCTTTTGCGTCATTATATCTTTTGCGTTTCTGTAAGTTTAGTAATTTTTTCATATAGAAAACTGGAGGTGGATAAAATAGAAAATTTTTTTTTCATTTTGCAGGTCTTGCACAAAAAACTTACAAAAATTTTTGACTTTTTGATGTAAAAGCTTAAAGTTTTTCCTACAAAAATTATTTTTTAAAATGTTTCTAAGATTCATTGTTATTGCGAATTAAGTAAAAGAGCATTTTGACTTTGATTACTCATAACTTCGTTAAAAATTATTATACTACAATTTAAAGCTTAAACTTTTTTTTTCTATCGAATATGAAATAATTATAAAAATAATATAATTATAAATAATATGTAATTGTATAATTGTAAAAATTTTTTTAAAGATATTATACAAATGAAGTAGCGTTACAAATTTTTTGTTGCAACTCAATAAATATAAAGGAAATATATCAATAAAAGATTTTATGACATTTGAAAAATATGTCGTTATCTCCTCTCATGTTCAGGGAATTTGTTCAGGAATGTCCGTGCTGTTATTGCGTTTTTCTTATTACCGCAACATGTTTGTATCAGATAAACCATTTCTATATATCTACAGCTTGCCCGCAATTTCTTTTATTCTCTTTTAAAAACATGACATTACCAAGAATAGTGACGTTCATGACCAGCATTCTCGGTGGATGCGTATTCACTTGGCAAACGTATACTCCATGATCTTCTCTCCGCACACCGGAGATGGCCAATCTCCAATTGTTTGGATACTGAAAGCTCACGCTGTATCTTGAGTCCGATATATGGGTAGTGTTCCCGAGAGTTAAGAGGGATGCCCAATCGGTGTTCTGTCGTAACCACATTACCTGGAATCCGTGAAAATATTTATCCATCGTGTCAAGATTAGATCGTACAATGCGAGATGCTGCAAGTAATAACGCTACGCGTAATGTCAGACAAGATGTTCAAAGGCTAGTTTCACCATTTCTAGTCAGTTTGGTTAATCAATTATTCCATTGAAATTGATAGCATTGTCATTAGGCAGAATAGTTATAGTTGATTCTTAATCGATTGATTAAGCTGATTGAAGATAGTAAAACCTAAATAGTAAAGAGATAAATAATACATAAAAATAATTATTTTGTAATTGTAAAAATAATAATACAGTAAAATAATTATTTTATTATTCTGTAAAATGTTATTCCGATTGATTATTCTAAACTATTTCTGCAATAGAACAATAAAAAAATTTTAATTACACAGAGAAAGAATGATTTTGTTAAAATATCTAAAAATTATATAGATACAAATCTAAAAATAATTTTTGTTGGGTTATGAAAATAATTCTGTAGAAACTGTATTCAAACTGAAAAGTTTTTACAGCATTGCTTCTCGTGCTTGAGTTTCCTACATAATTACTTTATAATTCCTACATAATTACTGGTTCAAAATTTTGTCAATGTCTGGCTAAAGAACAATGTTAAAAGAAATATTTTTTGCTCATTAATAAAAATGTAAAAAACATGAATGAATCTTATAGATTTTGACTACTGAACGATGGTACTATTATTTTTCATTCAAAATGTGTGGAATATTGTCAGTTTTCAGATTGAAATTCTCATTGAAAACATGGGAAACGTCATTATTTTTCAAATTAAAGTTCTATTTTTCAGAGAAAATGATGACTTTAACCTGAAGAATAATGATGTTCTCTACATTTTCAATGAAAAATGAACTAATAAGATCGCATTCAGTAAATCAAAATATATAAGTTTTCTACGTTTCCATTATTGAGTAAAAACAGCTTTTTTTAAACATTATTCTTTTTAGATAGTTTAATAAAATCATACTTTCCATACAGATATATTTAAATATTATTATTCCAATTATTCATAACTAGCGTCGACTTAGTTGTTGATAATTTAATATATTCGCACCTTCTTTCCAGAAAGCATAGCGACGCGACAATCGAGATATGCTGTTGCGCCTAAGTGCAACGCCACATTTTGCGAGCCATTAATACCCTGGCCATTTGCATTTTCGAAATATGGATCCCAATCCGTAACTCGGTGATGCCTTAAATGCGGAATTCGCAAGGGAGGCAGATTGATGGTTATTTCTGAAACATATTGTCAAACGAATCACTAAATTATTCTCTTACTTTTAATTAAAATATTTTTTCTAATTTCAATTACATAATAACAATTTATATTTCTTGCTATATTTCAACTTGCATTTCAATGTTTTTACATTAGCATTTAAATGTTCTAACATAACATTAGCTTTTAAGTTTTAAGACAAGAAGTTGCGTTGTTAGCAATGTAAGAAACGTGGATAACAATTTATATTGCGTCCTTCAAAAGACAATTTCGGTTAGATCTTCACATAAGCTGCCAGCATTCGGTTTAAATCGTGTAATGGAATTCTCGTGAAAACGCGAAATTCGTGTTGAAAGCACGAAAAACACGAGTATGTCATGTAAGTTGGAATAAATTGTATATTCATTTTGCCCATCATTTCATGTCTGCACTTCTATTCGCTCAAAACGAAAGATGTTATATATCGAAGTGCTTTTAGATTTGAGTGTACAGCCAAATACCAAAATTTGAATATCGGTTATATTTTTATGTTACAACAATTAAAAACCTGTGTTAAAAAATTTTATTTGGCAATAAAGATCTTTTCCCTTTTATTCTACAGTTAAAAAATTTTTTAATAACATGAGACAAACAATATTTAATTATCATTATAGAAAATTTAATTTCTTATTACAAAAATTCAGAAACTAAACAAGCGCGAAAGAATAAAGAAGTGTGCGATAAAATTGCAGTCGCACAACCTTTTGACCTTTTATTTCGCACACTTCGTAACCGTGTAAAGGTTTCGCTCGAGCTTACGAAGCACTCAGAAATTTTACGGATACTTGAAACACAAAAGGTACAATTATGCTGTAATGGTGAGCAGGTGGTTTTGCCGCAACGAACGATACAGTGTTGGAAAGTTGTGGGGAGAAGGTACCGGCCATACTTTATTCTGACATCATTTCTTTATTGCACTTTATGTATTGTTCTACAGCTAGTATAACTTGGAAATTTTTGTATTCTTTAAAAGAGAGACACGAAATAACAATTATTCAAATATAAGGAATAGGTTTAGAATATATGGAGAATATAAAATACAGAGTGTCCTGTAAGTTTCTGCCAACCGCTTTTGTGTAGATAGAGCGGACTAAACTGAGTTGAAAGATCCTCTTCCACATTTTGTAATTTTCGTAATAGTTAACAAGATATTAATTACTAAAAATTGCCGAATAATAGTCTTGAATATTGTTTTATTCAATACTATTAACTTTATAGAAAAACTGCAAGAGATCACAAATCACTAATTTTCTTCTCATAGAACTCTCATAATTTTTTCAGAATTTTAATCAACTTATAATCAACTTTTTAGTATTGCATTTTCTTATTTTTACCAACATGAGAAAATACGATATCCAAAAAAATTTTCAAAACTTTATGAGAAGAAAATAAACAATTTTTGTCTTCCGCTGTTTTTTTTTAAAGTTGATGGTATTTGAATAAAAAATTATTGAAAACTAATATTTAGCGATTTTTAGTAATTAATATTTTGTTAACTATTGTGAAAATTGCAAAATGTGATATAGGACTTTTCGACTCAGTTTAGTTGCTCCGCTCTATCTATACAAAAGCGGTTGGCAAAAATTTAAGGGACACATGTATAATTGTATAAAATAATTGTATAATTGTATAAAATAATTGATAAAGATATGATATTGGGTTAGGGAAAAAGTCTTTTTATAAGTTGGTAAAAAGGCCTTTCCTCATCAATATCTTTGTTAAAAATATAAATTAAAAAATTTAAGTTTAAATCTCTCTACTTTCAATGGTTACTACATTTTTTTAATTTACATAAGTTTTGTAATTTTTACATATAGAAAACGAACTGAAAAAAATGAAAAATTTTCTTTTCATTTTATAAGTCTGTAGCATGTCCAAAAAAATTTGAGCAAATTTTCGACTATCTACCGTGAAACTTTCCTTATAAAATTATTTTTTTAAAATGTTCCTATGATTTTTTGTTCCTGATTTACTCGCGGATTAAGTAAATAAAGAACTTTTTGACTTTATTATTCATAACTTTGTTTTTAAAAATTATTGTATCGCAATTAAAAATACAGATTCTTAAAATTGAAATGTTGTTCTATTAAGTAGTGCAATTGTTAATTTTTTAAAAATAGAACATATGGGTTGTTAAAAAAGTCTTTTTACTAACTTGTAAAGAGAGATGTTTTTTCTAAGCCAATATTAATTAAATTTTTTTACACTTAAAATATTTTTGTTACACTTTATTATTTTTTTTTAATTACGACAACACGTATGAGTTAACATTAATTATGAAATTTGTGATATTTAAAAGAAAATTTCTTTGACCGAATATTTGTAAAATTCTATTAAAAACGGCATAACAGCCATAACTCTTCAATCTCTCACGTAATCCTGAAAAAGACATTTGCGAGAGGAATCCTTCGGATCCGTGAACGACCGATATGTTTCTTGGTGAGCGTCTAACAGCGCTTTCTTACGATCCGGAAGTCCACCGAGGTCAATCCCTGATTTTCTTCGTAGCTGTCGAAAGATCGGATATCCAATACTGCGAGGTTGCGTACAGAGATTGTACGGTTATACAATTTTACACAGCCGCGGATAGTTCCTCCTTTGTTCTCTTTTAAACATAAAAGCAGATTGTCCACTGTCACATACACACTTTTGCGAGATCGCGGAAATTGAAAACCTATTTCTTCTTACTCCGTGCAATTTCAGAATAATCTTTACAGCAGTTGAGAAAGGATGAAACATAAAAGTTCAAAGGCGATGCGAAACGATAATATATTGTCAAGAGATGATGACAGCATCGCGAGCTGAAGTCTTGGAAAAAAAGACGGAGGATAAGTAAGACAGAATTTCTGGTAGACTGCACGACAAAGGACCTTTTGAATTAATCTAGGCCAACCAAACAATCAGATTCATTATGTGCTCCATTTCCCTTTAATTTACATATTCTCTATAATTATTTCCCATTTTCTATTTGTTTATATCTAGAATTAGATTTTGTATTAAACTTATGATGTGTTTATATATCGCAAATAATATACCTTTGAAATATCTACAGAAAATTATTATATATGTATACACATCATATTGCATATTTTACTTATATGATATTGCCAAAAAGTACGATTGTAATAAATAATTTTTATCGCTATGCATCTTTAGAGTCGGAATTTCATGACTGATCTGATTTATTCCGGTCAACAAAGAAAATTAACCATCCGTTATTGATTCGATTATGTGGGAGTTTTCGGGGTTAACAAGAGAGAGGACTAAATGTCTGCGACACAATGACTGCCTTTGTCTCTTTCAGATTTCATACATTGCATTCTAATCAAACGAAAGAATTAAGTGATTGGTGCTCAAAGAATGTCGATTCATTTTAAAATATCGCAGATTATTCGTCTTCGTTCATTAATTCTTGGGACGCCGCAATTTGTCGTGAATCAAATGAACATCAATAACATTGTATTTAATTAAATCAATATGTACTGCATTTGATTGATATTTATTATTATTACCGTTGTTAATATACTGCTAATGATTGAAAAGCTGAAAATGTTAATTCGTTTTATTGATTGAATGTATACAGTTTGCCAAAATTAATTTAATGTATCTTTATTATTTGTTGCAATTTAAACATCTTTTATATACTATACAAATTATTAGTAAAACCACTTAATCCAGATTGATATCACTGGCAATACAAATAAAATTTATTTATGTTCCTTTATGAGTGTACGATTAAAATTCTGTAAATTTAATCCATTGATTGACATATAACAGATATTGATAGCCGAAATCAAATGAACATGGAGTATGCACATTTCGAAAGGTTTAGATAACTCAATTTATTACTGTTCAATCAGATCAGCGCAGTCTGGAGCAGAAAATTAAATGTCTTTTGCAGCAATCGTGATATTCTACATTCATATATTTTTTTTTCTTTGGTATTTTTCGTTGATTTATTTTTACATATTAATTATTAATTACTATAACAAATATCTAATTATTCATTCATGAACATAATTTGATAAAGTGTTCATTTATTTGATAATAGATTCCCTATTAAAATTCCCCCTTAAAATATATAAGAATAAAATTTTTATTCAATACCGCGTTAAAACAAAGAGCTACTTTATTTTAAAGGATATACTTTTTGATGTACATTTTGATGATTATTTGAAATTTAGATTAAGCTATGCTACGTGTGAATAAAAAGATCGCGAAACGCAGCGTGTGAAAGAATCCGCGCATGATTTATGTTCCCTGCGGTGCGAGCACTTACTGCCTCAATTGAGAATAACGGGTCTTCGTTTTTAATTGTGCTCTAACGCTTCGCGGAAACTAACCGGGCATTTCGCGATCCCTACAAGAGCGCAGATTGCACCTTGCTGCTCGAATGCAATGTGTGTAAGCCGGTTCCGAGATTTTAGTGCCACTAAAACGACTGGCTGTGCGTTACACATTCAGCGTATAATCCAGTTCGTAAATGTGAATCGACAGCTGCGTCGGATAAAACTGTTTTTTTTCCTAGTTTAAGCGCAGTCGGCGATTTTTGCAACTCCATTCGACGTGTGATATTAATCATCCGCGACGAAATATAAACGCA
The DNA here is from genome assembly GCF_001594045.1 of Atta colombica. Lineage (NCBI taxonomy): Eukaryota > Metazoa > Arthropoda > Insecta > Hymenoptera > Formicidae > Atta > Atta colombica. Next base: position 261,659 of record NW_017259291.1, on the reverse strand, counting down.
AGCAAAAAGTACAGGTGAGAGAATGAGAGAAAACTCTAGAAATCCAGGCGTAAAGAAGCACGAGCGGGTATTTCCTTAACGATTGCCATAAAATTTAACGTTTTCCGCAGTTGGAGTACTTTACGAGTTGCAGTCGCTACTAATCCGGGAATGCATTAATTTAACTCGTTGAAGAAAAGGAGCTTTGCTTTGTACGGTTTCAATAGAACGCGTGAGTCAACCTCGAATATTTGCGTTTTTAATTCTTTAAGGATGGGAGTTTTTTAATAAAGGAACTTAAAAGGTCTCATTTTTTAAGAGTTTCTGGAATTATTAAATTCAATTCTGGTTTTACATGGAGGCTAAGAATAGTTTTGTGAAATTATTTAACAATTTAGATAGATACAGATCTAAAAATAATTTTAGTAAACCATTAAAATAATTAAGTATAAGATGATGAAGTTGATTGCTAATGTCAAAACTTTTTATATGGTACTCTGCTTGAGCATCCCATATAATTATTTTGATAGTTCAACAAAATTATTTTCAGACCTGTATCTAGTTAAATTTTTAGATACTTCAAAACAATTCCATTTCTTCCAGAATTCTAAAATTCAAATTTCTAAAAGTTATCTGATTATCGAAACATTATATGAAACTCGAGTTCAGGAAATTATTGCATTGAATTTGAGAATGAAAATGTCGAATTTTAAAAGGATAATAAAGAAGAAAAATATAACAAAGATGTTATATTTTTTAATGCTATATAAATGTTAAATGTTACAGAGCTTCTAATAGAAAGTCAGTTTTTTAGATATCAAATTAACTATTTATATAGCATTGATGAATTAAAATAAAGTGACTCTGCAAATTTGATGTTACTTTGCAGTTCAAAATTTTCTAAAAAACCGAATTTTATATTTGATTAATGAAAAAAATCTATTTGCCACATTCACAGAAAAAAATTATCTTAATAAATATATCTTAATAAATACTTCTTTAAATATTTGTAAGTAAATATTTATGGAATGTTAACATATATCTATTTAATACAAAAATCATTAATTTGATTTAATAATTATTTTTTTCATTGAATAAATATTTATTTATTGTAGGTAAATGTTAACTTACAAATATTTCAAAAAACATTTACTAAAGTATAGTAGATTTTTTTCAGTATTAAATTTAAAATCTTTTTTATCTTAAATTTTTTAAATTTTTGATCTTAAAATTAAGACATTAAAAAATTATTCTTTAGATCAAGTTTCTCTCTCATAAAAACGAGCGAACAATTCATTCACAAAATAAAAAGGAGTGTGCACACGAGGTCCACAAAAGGTTAGGTGTAATAAAGAAACCAACCTGAAAAATTGTAAAATAATGCGATATACAGAGGCCGAATCCAGGTCACATTGGATACGGTGTTAAAAAAGCATTACAGGCTTTCGACGTTCGGCAGATACGGTAATATTGCGGTGCATCACAATGCGCTTTTGTTACGATCGATGGTCTCGTAAGCAAGCTCCGAACCATATTACGAGTTCATGGTAATATCGATACATCTATGAAGACGCTTTTTAATAATGTTCGAAACATAGCCTTGACGACGAAATTGTAAATGGTAATCTACGATTACAAAACCTATACGATCGGATGAAACAGCTTTAATTAAGAGTGTGTCCATTAAGTATTCGGAATCTGGTGTATAATGGAAAAAGTTCGAAATCGTATTGCTTCTTTTATTAACGTTAATGGAAACCAGCTGAATTCACAGACGAAGAATTCGCTTTTTCTCTCACGATATATCGAAACTGAAGTATTCGATTTACATGCAATCTTAATTGATCACGATATATTGGGACTGAAGTATTCGCAAAAGTATTATATTATCAATCTATGTGCGATTTTGATTCATCATGATTCATCATGAACTCTCTGCATTTTAGATAATAACTCGCAATTTCGCAGTTATTAATTGCAACGAGACTGTCTTAATTGGGACGCGGAACGAACGTGCCGCTTAAAGTGACCGAATATAAATTCTGCAGTTGTCCCGGGAAAATCAGGTCCCCAAACGACCTCTGGGTTCCATCGGCTCGAATAATACTCGTTGGTGTATGCGAGGATCATAACCCCAGATAATAGGATCTCTGAAAATATTTGGTGTCAGAATTACTAATTCATCGTGCTTGTGCAAACTTTTACGTTATTTGCACGTTGTAGAAACTTTACTCTCACGATACTGTTCAGCAAATCGTTCAATAATTAGATTACGATAGAATGATATTGTTTTACTGGAGCTGTGTTCCGATATACATTGCCAGTACTCAGGATTGGAAGCATGTATTTAAAAAATATTTATATTTAAAATATAATAATTGCAATATAAATATGTTTTTTCTATTTTAGTGGAACGCATGAAAGTATTCCAGATTTTGTATTCAAAAAATTGAAAGTTATTTTATAATTTAAATAAGATTTTGATTCCAATCTTAATACTTGATTATTGATTATAAATTTATAAATTTAAAAGCTCACAAAATACAAATAATAAATAACAAAGAGTATGCAATCACACGCAAGATATCTTTTGCAAATATCATGTATATTTACAATTTGTACGTTAACAATATAAAATCATAAACGTTTTCGACATCATAAACGACATTGACTGGCATAAAATGATTGTCAAACAACAACTGAGTTGTCCGCAATGGCTACAATTTTCACAGATATCTTTCAAAGTATGTACGATTGTAATATCAGAATGGTTTTGACGAGTAATACCATCTTCATGTTTTGAGGTTCAAAACTTTTCAAACAACCCCATCTGCGAGATGAAATGATGATAAGAGACGGAAATACTTTTATTTTATAATACTGCTACGTTATCTGCTTTTAGTATTTGAAATTCAAAATACTTTTATTCTTTCATTAATATTGAAATACAAAATATATTTCTATATGCTCTTAATATTGAAATACAAAATACGAAATTCAATTGTCTTAAAAATATTATTTTTTAAATAAAAGTATTTCAAATACAGTACTGGTCCAGCCCTGTCAGTATTAAAAATCTATAGTTCATAGTGTATAGATTTTCAGTATTGGCAATATATGTATATCGAAACATGGTCTAAGTAAAATAACAAGTAAATGCACCTGATCGTTCTCACGTTTTCTATTCGCTTTGGGAGAAAATTTTACAAGGTTTTTTATAAAAATGCGCGCATCATGTCACGTTCGCATATAAGAAAAAGTCTACAATCTCCTTTGTCTCATTTCTTTCGCTTCATGTTTCTCTCCGTTGCGTCGTGACGTCGTTTGTGTGAATCCAAGACGCACGCCAGATCGTACAGATTCGACTGCGCTTCTACAATCGAGGTCGTACGACGTAATAAATATACATCCACAAGACCATTTGTTTCCCTACATCGCCTTATAGCAAGGATGCTACTACTATCGCCGAAGATGCTACCATCCGTCTTGTCGCTCATTTTTCATCGGCCAGTACCAGCCCTGTTGATGCTCCCGCGAAACCCTCCGTCGAAATGAGATGACGTTTGCGAGTTTCTCGTACTTTGTGCTCGAAACTCGACGTGAATCCAATTACCACGGCTAGAGGAATGCATATAAGTTGGACCAGTGTTCGACTGCAAAAAGTTGTACGATGACTTTCCATATAAGAGTACGTATGACTTCTTTAAGTTTTTAAATTATAATTTATACAATAGAATGATTGGATATGTAGTTGAGTGGTTATATGTAAACCAAGTTTTAGTATGTAAATTGAATTAAAAATTATTCTGTTCAATTCTTGTATATTCTAATTACAATTTTGTATATGTTAATTATAAATACATAGAATACAATAATTATATATACAATTATTAAGTTATAGCTACAGTCCAACAATCTTTTTTAATTTCGGCCGAAATCGAAACCGAAAACTGAAACTTTTATAGAAATTCTAGAAAGATCATATGACATGTGATATAAAGAAGAGAGAGATGCGCGCGTACACACACACACACACACACACACACACACACACACACACATATATATTAAATATCATATTTATATCTTTTCGTCATAAATTTTATAATTTAATTATTAAAACAATAATTACACACATTATTATTATCCTAATATTACAATTGTATTATCGAAATTTATATTATTTTTGTTGTATCACAATCATATCGTTTTGTTACTTCAAAAGTGACACAACTGAAAAGATGTAATTTTTTAAATTATCATGATTATGTAAAGATTACTTTATCAATCATCAAAAAAAATTAACTTAGCTTTACAGTCCGTCCTCCAAATATATATAGTATTTATGTGATTTTTAAGATTTTCAAAGGGATTATAATATCTTGAGTGACATATTTTAGTTATCGCTTTTGGAAATAAAACAAAAATATCATATGCAAAAAAATATTTAAAGTTAAGACAGTTTTGGTGATCGAAGTTTGAAGAAGTTGTTTAATTTATTTTGAATTTAATTATTTTAGATGATGAAGGTAAATTGTTAGTAATTTTGTAAGTTATGTTATCTTTGATAAATTATTCCAAAATTATATTATTTATTATAATTTTGTAAGATATACTGCAATAACTATAATTTAAAGGGTTTTTTAGTTTTTTATGTGAAACGAAAATGACAAAAATGACATTTAATCATGTTTTTAAGAGTATATTCTTTTTGCCAATTATTCGATTAGAAAATAATTTTCTGTTAAATTGAGAAATAGCTTTCCTCTTTTCCAAAAATTTAATTTTTACATTATTGTTACTTTAAAATAAGGGAATAATATTATATCTCAATAATAAGTCTTCAAAACATATTATAAAAATATATTTTTTAAACAAATATAAAATATTTTTTAAACAAATCTTTGGAAATAAACATTTTATATTGAAATAAATTTTAAATAGTAAATGCTTTGTACTGTTAGGTTCATGGCACTTTGGTTTCATTGCATGTGCAATCTAAATTAATAATTGTAATTAAATGAAAAGATGCAAGAAAAGAATAATAAAAAGAATAAATATAGTTTTTCAACATTTATGCTTGCAAGTTACAACTTGATCAGTTTCAGTTAAATCGAAATTCCTTTTTCGGCCGTAATCGAAACCTAACTGAAACTTCAATTTTTAATTGAAACTAGCCTTAATCAAAATAGAATTTTTGGTCAGACATTAGATTTACCGCACATTTTACGTTATCTTTTACTATAATAATGCTTCTTAATATTCTTTAAATATTTAGATAAAATTATTTTACGAAATTTTTCCAGGATACCTTAAATTATATGCTGATCGCATGCGGGAAGGCAGAACATCGAGAAACTTTGCGGTGCAGCAGCATTGTTTCTAAATTATAGGTCATAAAGGACCCTATCGCGAAAGTTGTAATTACTCCCATAAGTAATGGAAGGATATGACCTATCAATCAACGAAAAACCAATATTGCGAGGTCAACAGTTTATTAAAATGACAAGTTATCCCTTTCGCGACGACAAGTTTCATCCCCTGACAAAAGATACCCATGAACAGGTAACACCGCGCCAAATCTAACAAGGTGACATGCTTGTCTGTAACGATGAAACTTTATATGTAATCCGCAAAGTAACCTCTGCCCTGATGCACGATATTAAACCCAACGTGTCCGTAATTCTATGCAGTCCTTTCCCCGTTCCTCTATCATTGCGGCACCATGACGTTGCACATCCAACTATTTATGCAATTTCATCTCTCTCGTATAACTTATACTATTAAAATTAGCTACTGTAATTGGATTGCTACTCCACGATGGAAGAAGAGATTTAACGTACGAATGCGCCTTAAGAATAGAAGAGTTTAATTTCTGTATAATTTAATCTTAAAAATACATTCAAAAATAATGCAACACGTACATTGCTTGTTTCTGTTGTTTATGAAACTTTTATATTAATTCAATGTCTTAATCTTTAATTGTCGTATTAATAATAATAACCATGATTAATTTTTTATTTATCAACTTACAATATTTTAAAGAATTTTTTATATTCTTTTATAACATTATACTTTCTGTGTGCATTTTCAATTTGACTGCATGAGCCTAATAACAAAAGCCAAATGAATAATGCGACTAGAGAGATCTGTAATTCCGCAGTGTGACAAATAGGTCAAACGTGCATGGTCAGATCTGCTTCCTGCTACGTATCCACGTGTCCCATACCTGTACGCTTCATTACGAACCAGAAGTTCGGTGCACAATAATCATCTGTGTCTATAGTATCTCATTGTTTCCTTTGATAAATCAAATATTACAAAGGGATTCTCATCAACATTACAGTAAGCTAATTGCTACGTCAGTGATCAAAAATCTATCAACTTCTATTTAATCAAGTAGAATTTTTACGTCAGTGCACTCTAATGAAATATAAATGTTCGATATCTAGTTGAATTACAAATTAAAATTAGTGTAAAATTCAAGAAATTTCTCCATTTTGATAGCATTTTATATCTTTTGTGATCTTAATTTTCAAAAAGAAGTTATTTTCTTTAAAGGAGTTCCAATGAGACAGAATTTCATTTTTGATTCTCAAAATGATGTTATATCGAAGTCGTAAAATGTATGGCGCGGATTGGCAAGGACAAACTTTGTAAATAGCAGTTTATGTGTGTGTGTGTGTGTGTGTGTGTGTGTGTGTGTGTGTGTGTGTGTGTGTGTGTGTGTGTGTGTGTGTGTGTGTGTGTGTGTGTGTGTGTGCGTGTGTGCAGCCAACATTCGTGCAAAGTCCTGTGCTAGTACAGTCGAATGACAAGTCGCCAAACGAGTTTTGAATTGAATATTTCATCGGGTGAACTCGGGGGCTTATACCCGACACGACTTTCTCGTCTTGACAGGAGCATCAGTATCATACACGAGCAATATATAAATATATATTGAAAAATAAATGTGTACGGTAGACAATAAAAGCCGTGTAGGGAGAAAAAAATTTTATTTTTCAAATGAAAAACATCAGAATTTTTTCTTTATGCTTTTATAAAGCTGCAATAATACAGAGACCGTGGTGATGATTCTTTCAAAGCATTTGATAAGATTGCGCCGCATTACTTTAAGTGCGACTTTAGAAAAATGGTCGTAACGGCGACAAGGTTAAACTTTCATGAGACTCTGAAAATGGGTAACTGTATGTATCACTCTGAATAATTTTTAATATGATGCAAATTATAACACAAAATAGGATTTATGTCTTCGTATTCCACAGAGAAAAATACATAGATATCTTTCTTAATTAAGAAATATGAAATAAAGAAAAATTGTTAGGAAAAAATATAAGTACACGTTAATTTTGTGCTTTGCTGCGAAAATCTACAGAATTCTACAGAATTTTTTGACGTTTTAGTAAGCACTAAAAAAACAAGAAACTTAAATGACACGCTCGTCCCTCGAGCGTGCACAATTTTTTTTCACATACTGCTATGAAAGCCTGAAATTGTACTTGCATGAGCGCTCCAGAACGGTCGACTGCAGCGAACGACTCTTTAAAGTCTAATCGGTTCAGCATTGAAATCCGGGACCTACTACAAAGCTATGTAGGACGAATGTACATCTTCTTACTAGCTCTCGGCGGAAAAGCCAGCGCAAGCATCCACAGAAAGTAAATATCCGAACGGTCAAGTTAATATAGAGAGATTGTAGTTCATCGGAAATCGACAATGTAGCCATTCAACTTGTAATTTGCCAATCGCAGCAAATAATGGAGAATAATTCCACGCTCGTTCACGAATAAAAAGATTCGAAATAACATTTTTCGATGATTCTCTTTTTTCGTGTATTTTTATTTGTATTGTCAATCAATGACTTTTTGTTCTCAGACAGAATCACGATAGTTCAACATTTTTACAGATTTTTTTACGTAAAATAAAATTTAATCACCCTCTAAATCGCATCACGCCGTAAAATTTTACATGTTATCGAAACTTTCCCATGCTCGCAAGTTTAGTGCAAGCGAGGGGCATGAAAGTCTAACTTTAGCACCAAACGAATCACTCTTACGGCTCGGTTTCTCAGCTTAGCCACGTAGTGTTCAACTTTAGAGAAGATAATTAAACCCGAAGTTCCTTGCTCTTCGATTCCAAATTTCTGCGCGACGTTTATTATGTTACAATGGCGCCGGAGATTATTCGGTGCGATAGTCTGAGATACACTTTTGGGTCAATATGCTTAAGACATTTACATGGATCAATTCTCTATACACTTTACTTGGCACAAATTCAATTTAATTCTTCTTTTCTTTCTCTTTTTAAAACTACAATTGTAATAAATATAATCGCATCCTATAAAGTTGTCACTATCAATTTAGAAAGAATAAGGTAGTTTGATTCTTTCTTTCTCTCAAGTATCAAATTAAAGAGAAGAGCTGATACAATTGAAGAGAAATGCTGATATGATTGAATTTTTTCTACGGAGTATAGATATGTTAAGATCATAAAGTACGTAGTTCATATTTATTATATCTATGATTATACAACAAATAAACTAACATTATTCGTTGTCTTTTTGACATTAAATGATATCATTTTAATATTAGTTAGATGTTATAATAAAATGACAAAAAATAACATCAGCTTGTTTTGATGAATAAAGTTAAATTTGCAGGTAAAAACGTAAGAATTACATTTGCAGAATGTGTTGCAGAGAAAAAACAGTGAGAAATAAATCAACTTATCTTGTTTTAGCGATTTCTGCTTCGATACGTATAAAAAAAATTGCACTTGTATTTGCAATTTATATATCGCTGTGTATAACGCACCTTGCAATTGAGTGATATTCCTGGTGACTTTGTGGCTGTTAACAAGCTGCTCGCGCAGGTGTCTGTTGCGGTGCCGTGGATAATTGGCGATAACGATTGTGATTGCCGCCAATACGAGGCAGAACCTCGACCCCCACGCTGGTCCTGTCATCGCCCGTCGGATCTCGCATCCCCCGTGGTTTTTTAAATACAGTTGGGATTGTTGGAAAGTCTATCGATGCTTCTGTACTGTATCCGATTTTTCTCTTCCTCTTTGTTCTGAAATCCAAACATCGCTGTATAAAGATATAAAGATATAAAGAGATATACGAATCTGTACCATTTATATTCAATAAATATGAGACACAGTTAAATTATTGATAAATTGAGGCTAAACTATTTAATAATGTTCCAGATAATAACTTAATATTATTTAATACTGATGACGATATTTTCATGTTAAAATGACAAATAATGACAGCTTATTCTTGGGATATATTGAATAGATAGGTAAATTAAGTAGGTAAATTAAATAAATAAAAAAATGTTAGATATAAAAACGTTAGTGAGTCGAGACTAGATCTTATTGTCTAATAATATTTTTCCATGCGAATTTTTAAAAACATTTCTAATTCTTCAAATTGTGTTGAGCACAGCCGATTTTGAAAACGCAGTTTTCAATTTATAAAAATTAGCAATAAGATGAAATAGTAGAGATAGATATATGTATAGAGGAAGATTGCCGAGATGTCTTTGTTTTTAGACAATATTTTTCAAATGAAAGATAAAAATAAAATTTTAAATTTTTAAATATTTTAAATATTTATTTTTCTTATTAAAATTTAACAAATACTAGAATACGTGACTCGATTGTGTTATTTCTCGTAGTTGCTGCCGCAGTGCGTATATTGTTCTATATTGCTTTTGTTCGTATATGTGCATCTCGTCGAGTGGCGCGTGGAAATAAACGAAAATGGAAGTTACTGTGGACAACGCACAAGAAAAATGCGATGATGACATGCGAAACAAGTGAGAATTTAGATGCGCCCTAAAAAAATATATTATTTTATTATGCTGCGATGCATCTTCTTTTTCCTAAATCCATATTCAAAAGGAGAGCTATATATAATAATAGCAAACGAAAAGGAAAATGCACGGAGGGAAACGTAGTTTTGTCTCCTGAAAAAAAATTCATTCATCTTTCATGGTAAATTTATTAAAAAGAAAAAAAACGTAATGCTCCCTGCTCAACTTTCAGCGGTACAATTTTATAATATAAGTGTCACGTGCTTTTTATCACGATACACGATGGATAAAATGGGAGAGAATTTTATTTTAACATAACATTTACATACGGCGTCGTCGGAAGATAGAACATCAGGTTCGTAAATTCACTTAAGTTTGTCGAGATGTAATATTGATGACGTCGCTATGTCAAGTATTATAACAAAATACGTTTAACAAAACAATTTAAACAATAATAAGATTAGAAACTGTTTATGTGAGAATCGCCTAAATAAGAGAGAAGTGCCACTTTCGATTTCAAAAAATAAATGTGTTAAAATTAACATATATATTCTTTAAATAAATTTATCTTGGAAATATGATTGTGCACCGATTACTTCCAGATTTTTTAAATTAATTTGAAATCAATTGAAATATTAATTCCTTTAATAAGAAACCATTTTTTTTAAAACCTAAAGAATTTAATAATAAAGTACTTATTGCAAAAACAATTTAATATTAAACAACATTAAATAAAAATCAACCAAGAAATGTTCAACATAAACGAAGAAGGTCATATTAGGTAAAGCAAATGCCTAGTAATATTTTTGTGTAAATTTTGCAATTTCTAGTTTAATCCAACGATGCATCGATTAATCTAATATTAATTTATGGAACCTTACTTAAAATATGTATGTTACAAAAATTAAATATAATAGCGATACAACTTGTATTAATCGGAAAGGGACATTATAAAATAAAATTATAAAATAATTACGTAATTATTTGCAAGATCGTCTAATATCATTGTAATATAATTTTCAACTAGAGTTCACTCATCGAATTTCGCACTGCTTGCTCATAATCTTCCATGTGTAATAAGCATAGTTTAATGTAAACGTAATATGAGTTCGCAATAGTCTGTAATTCTGCGCGTTCATTAGTAAAATTACATTAGATGTTCCAGAAAACTAAGCATCCACTGTATAAAATTATAATAATTATCTCTCACCTTTTTTCCTCATAACATATAATTTACTTGATATAAGCCAAAATGGCACAATGTTACGTAAAAGCAGTCCAATCTGCCTCGTAAAAATTAAATAGCCTTCGTAGTTTTAATATTAATTGAAATAATGCAAAAGTATTTAATAAGGGATGACCGTCGCCACTCTTGTCGCAATAATTTAAGCTGCGAACCCCGTGGTGATGTTCGCATAAGTTCTCGAACCGAGAGGGAGTGGAGAACAGCCTGGAAACTCTGTGCAAACTTTGGATATATTGTTTTCGAAGGCGTTCACGCATCTAATAGAATTGATGTTGTGAAGTTTAGCTCGTTAGATTTCTTCGACAGAATATTGGCATATTCCTGCCGCAGAGATGTAGAACGATTGTCAGAAGAGAAAAAGACAGACGTGTAGAGAAAATGGGAAAAAAGAAGAAGGAGATACGGGGAAAATGCGAGGTAATACATCGGATAGTTAGAAGGCAATGGCAGAACTAGGCAGCAGAACTTTTGCACTTTCTCGAGGATTCACCTGCAGCAAACCAGTTTGTGGTCGTAAAGCAGAAACTGCTATCTCTATCCGCGGGAAAGAAGATATAGGCGATCGGACGCTTTCGGGATTTTCATCTTGAGATATGCGCAACCAATCCGGCCGGTAGGTTGCTGGATTATTGTGTCTGAACAACGTGAGAGGATTTGCAATGCAAATCTTGCCATTATTGTACGGATGATGTTCGGCGTGACTTTCTATGCGTACCTACTCTAAAATCTCTTCCCTTTACCTCACGACAAAAAGTACGCTTTTTTAAAGTGCTATTCGTTTAATAGCAATTTCATAACTGCTTGACTAGTTCACGATAGTTTTGAACGTTGTTAAATTTTTAAAAGATTTAAAAGGTTCAGCAACAATTTTTCAAACGCCATTCGAGAAATTTACGGCTTACAGGAAATTGTCTTATAACATATATTAAAGCTTTTTACATGAAAATTTATATTATCGCGTTTTATATATATATATATATATATATGATATAAATAATTACTATTTTTTTTCTTTACATATATAATAATATTTATAATATTTTACAATAAAGATCAATATATTCAAAAACGGCAGATGAAATATTTACAAGTTCAGTAAAATAATTCACGTGAGCACAGCATCGAGATATTATCAATGGCTGTAGCATCGCAACACGTGCGATTTCCAAAGATTTCCTGCGAAGTAACGATACTGCTTTTCGGCTTTGAAAGTAGTGCAGAATTTGTTATAACCAGGAAGTTGTTTTCCACTGATATTTATGACGCGACGAATCACGTTACTTACTGTTGAAACTGCAGTTTATGAATATGATTGTACGTTTTGTTTGTTATTTTTACACACAATATAAATATTTTTAATAAATCCTATCTAACTTTAGCAAATACTGTTTTTAATTACGGTTAACAATTGTAGAAAGAAGAAGACAACAATTGTAGAAGAAAACAATTGTACGGCAAAAATGATTTTGTCGAAATCCGTAAAAACTTAACTGTATATGCAGATCTAAAAATAATTCTGTGGATTGTCAAAATATATATACGCAGAAATTTCAAGCTTGACAAGCAATGTAAAAAGTTTTTATTTTCTAGCAAGTTAGTTTTGAGCATCTTATTTACACGATTTTGATAGTCCAACAAAATTATTTTCAAATCTGTCTATCTAATTAACTTTTAGATTAACTTCAGCAAAATCGTTTTTTCTATGTGTATAAAAAAAATTCTGAGATTTTTCTTTTTTTTACACAATCATTCCTTTTCCTTTCTTTCTTTTCCAATAATTTTTTATATTTAGCAAATCTAAATATGCAGATGCCTCTATGATATTGTCAATTACGCAGTGAATAAATAATGTATAAATCAAAAATATTATTTACATTTCTTTAATTAAATTAACATCAAAAGTATATTTCTCGATGATGGAATTGTCATGATATTTCTATAAACTGTCCAACACGCTTGAGGTGTTTAATATCATACATAACTCGTGTTGTCACTACGTTTAACAGTGGGCTGAAAACAAAAGCATTAAGATATGAGATCATTTAAGCTACAGCGATTGTTGAAATAATACCAAATTCTCGACGGAGCTAAGGAAAGATTATGGGCAAAAATTTCTGCATACTATGTATATTATATTCCTACGTTAACTTCGTTTTAATTAGAATAATAAAGGATTAAAAAACGAAAATATTTTATATTCTTTTCTGTAAGTTGGTCTTTCTTTGTCAACGATAATCTTTTACGTTCTGACATGTCGAAAACATCGTACGAATTTGAGGCGTAAAAGAACAATTGTTCTGTTCATCTCCACGCACTTATTTTATATCCGCCTTTTTCCAGACTTGCCTCGAAAGATTCAAGGCTTCCAGAAGGGCTTTTCGCGTAGCAGAGAACCTGCAGAGGACTCGACTGTCGGATCTCGCGGGAATTCAACTTGCGCAACACATCTCTGGGATCGATCTCATCCACCTCTCATGATGTCACGTTGCAACCGTCGGTTTATCGATAGATACCAAAAGAAATGCTATGGGATACTACGCGAGAGATTTACAGAGACACGTTGCGATAGTAAGGTTTATAATTTTAAAGCTCTGTCTTTAAATCCCCCCCCTTACCCCCCGACAAAACCACAATTCCAGTGTTTACGGCGGATTATGTTGGATGATTACGTTCGACGGAAATAATCACAATTGTTTGATGAATTATTAATGAGGCAGACATTAACTGTAAACATTGACTCTCGATAAATCATTGTGAGTGACACTCGCTACTCTGTGTTGCAAAAAAAAAGGTTAAAAGGAAGAAAAAGTGACAGAAAGTAAAAGAAAGAAAAAGATTTGGAACTCTAAATAGCTCAAATACTACGATCGATAGTAATACACGAAATGCAAAAGAAAAGGTTAATGACGGAAGAGAGAAATGGAGAAATTCGCGAACAAAAGAGGAGATGTTATAGTCGAATCATATGTTATTCTAGATTTCACATAAGTGACAACTAATTGCCTATATACTATAACAGTAGGGTGCATAAATTCTAGTATTTTGCACATAGCTCGACGGAAGAGCCATTTATCATCCATTCGTTTTATCACAAAACTTTTTTAAAAGAGAAAAATTTGTCAGAGTATTTGTCGTTCAAATTCGGCTCGGAAATTGTGAGATGTCCTATATGCATCAGCACGGGTACAAAGAATTCTTTTGTAACGCCAGCATGGCTTATTACATGTCTTTTACACATTTTATTACACGAGTTTTACATCAAAAGCAGCACATTAATGAAAAATAAACGAGTTTTCCAAGTTCACACAAGATATAACTTCAACTCTTTAACAGGATTTCTTGTAGCTGTTAACAGAACTGAAGTTGCTCAGCTCTAAATGATTCTTAAAATGATGAATTACACGAACAATTCGATTATTGATAGCAAAACTAACATTTTCAAAATATCTTTGCATAAACCTAATCATAATAAATAATTCTTTGCATAAACAATTGTCACAATTGTTTATGTAATTGCTTACTTTCTTACTTTCTTAATTATTTACTTTCTGAGAGAAACTCTCTTTTCGTAACAGGAAAAGAAAAATAATTCAATTTCCACTCCCTGTGTAGCGTGAAAAGGGAAACTTCCGCCTTATGAAAACTACAGAGATTTCAGTGCCAGAATTGTACCTCCGCTATAGAACAATCGATTTACGAGTCGATGAAAATGTGAGATATTCTTCATCGAATTATTTTCGCGGCAATAATAATCCGTCGAAATTACCGCCAGGCTTGACGTTTTGTTCTGACGTTCGTAATATCGAAGATTATTTTATTTTATTACGCGCAATTTATTAGAGTAGATAGTACATTGGAGTATCCTCCATGGATTAGTCGCGATCGCTATCAATCACGGGCTGATTGGGGCGAGCTAGAGGCTTACAGTCCAATTTACGATGTGCGTAAATTGTCGGAAAATTACGATATCGTATATGTAATTACTTTATTTGGATATTGATATAACTTAAAATGCACAGTTCAGTGTGATTATCCCTCAGGAAAACATCGTTGAATTGAGTTTTTAATTAAAATCGTGTTCTTTCCAGAAGCTAGTTGGATTAATGAACTTATCAGCGAATCATATTATAGATAATCCACTAGAGAGTCGTAAGTCGGTACGCTAAAGACATGATCCCAGGTATTAACGATTTCTAGTTTGCAAGTATAGTTTCCAAATGATTAAAATTAATATTATATGTATCGAACGGAAAAGATATTATTTTCAATCCTGCATTTAATTGCCTTTAATACTCATTCATTAAGAATCTTGTCTAATTTTGTAGTTTTACATTTTTTTTCTGGAATTTTATAATGAAAAAGGTATGAAAATTATAAGAAAAAAGAAAAATATTAAAGTAGTAAAATAAAGATAGCAAGTAAGTAGAAAGTAGAAAGGTTCAAAAATGAATGACTTGCTTATTTCATATATTTGGCGCGTTTATTGAAACATATATAAAAGAAATCAAAGTGCACACACAAAATGAATAATTCTCTTGTGGTGTGTATTTTAAGAAATATGTGTTGACATTAATCTTTTGATACTATTCGTGTGTGAATTGGATTGCCTGATCGATATGCTCCGGAACGCATTTACGGGCGGACTACATGTTGATCAGGTATGAAAATCTAATGAGAAGCGAAAGAACAATGAGCACTACAATGAAGACGTATGCAGTAGGAGTTGAAAGAAAGAAAGTAGGGAAAACAAGTATAGGGAGTAAGAAATCTTATGGACACCTCTCGTTCGTGTGCAATCGAATCACCGGAATGGTTTCTCGGCCACCTTTTGTTCTAGCTTGGTTTATCAGGGAACTTTAAAAGGTCAGGTCAACCCTTTGCCATTTAAAGCGAGACGGGACAGAATCGGTCCTGTATCCAGAAAACACTCCATTCGTCTGTATCCAGGATGTATACTCGATATTTAGTAAGGCTGACGCGTAATATTATCTCCTTGATAGAACATTGAATTTATTGTCAAGATTATCGGACACAGGAGATCTTCAAAATATACCATTTTTGGAGGATCCACAAAGAGGAATAATGCCAAGAGTATTATCTTAATTTATTCGTGTTTATTATCAATTTTACACATATTTTCGAAGATATGGAAAGAATTCGAAAAAGTGCTCACAAAACTTTTATTAAATGTGTTAAGAATAGAAGTTGGAATAAAGTTCGAACGCTACGAGCTTCAAAATTCAAGCAGTGTAATTTCGTTAAAAATGAACGAAATTTAAATTTAAAAAAAGGATTTTAAAGCTTAAAATATCTATTTTTGGAAATTCATAGAAAATGTGAGTTTCTATGAGTTTGTTACTTTTTACGTGTAAAAAATTACAAGCTGGACAAAATGGGACTTCATGGACACATCCTGTCACATCCAAAAAAACTTGTAAAAATTTTCAACTTTCTAACGTGAAAGCTGAAAGTTTTTCCTACAAAATTATTTTTTTTTTAATGTTTCTACGATTTTTTGTTACTGAGTTATCGTGAATTAAATAAAAGGAACACATTAATTTTAATGGCCCATAATTCCGTTAAAAATCATCGTACTGTAATTAAAAAAAAGCAGAGTCTTAAAGTTGAAACTTTATTCTATCGAATGCCTGTACAATTGCCAAATTCTTTTAAAAATAATATAAACATAAAAAATATAAATAAAATAACGTTATGAATTTTTATTCCAACTCAATATTATTAAGATGGATATGAAAATACATCTCTACATATTTCGTATTCTTGAAATTAGGACGTCGTGTCTCAACCAAACGAGTAACAAAGCAACTTTGCCGATGAGACTACGTCAACTTAACTGCAAGAACTTCCCCTTCCTAAGCGCATTAAAGTAGATTAGTTGGAAGATGCTGATATCCTTGCACTAGAATTGAAAGTCTATATGAAGGTAGATAATCTGATAGAGAGATGCAAAAGATGAATATTCGAAATAATTTTCAAACTGATTTTTTTTCGTAATATATTTTAATTTGCGAATTTAATATGCGAATCGTCGTCCCAATCAAAAAAAGTATTGAAATTTTAATAAAGTATTATTATGTTTGCGTCATTATAATTCTTCAATCTATTTTGCATCGAATTTATGGATGCTAGTGATATATAAATCGATGTATTTTAATTATGACACGCATTGTTTCTATTGCAGTCATTTAACGTAAATTATTCGTAGATGTACACATCTATGAAGGAAATTGAACGGCTGGCTTACGATTTCTGTCCCTTGTACCGAATCATTTACATAGGAAGACGGATAGGACGGATCGCTGATTCTGTCAACCATTATTCGTCGTGGCACGTGAAATCGATTATAGGAAGCTGCAATGTTCGTTATCGGCAGATATGCATCATTCAAGAGGATAAAATTTTCTGAAAATGCAGACTCATTGGCGCTTTGCTGTGTCTCGAATAAATGCATTTTAACATTAAAATATTATCGTTGCGAACTCGGATATTTTCGATCGTATTATTCAAACTAATAGTCTATGGAGCTGAATGAATTTTTTAAAAATTTGTGTTATTTTGACGTAGATCTAACATACATACTTTTGTAAACAGACGAGAGAGAGAGAGAGAGAGAGAGAGAGAGAGAGAGAGAGAGAGAGAGAGAGGAAATCATGTTATATATTCTTTCAAATATTTAAATTGTGTGTAAGTTTTGTTTATTTCACTTCGTAATTTTTTGAATTTATACTATTATATTAGTTAATAATAACAAAAATACTATGTTTTTTGTAAAGTTATAAGCACATTACATTTTTCAATAATTTGCAATAAAGTTGTCTGTAAAGAAATTGAGGAGTATCTAAAATTGATTAAACAAAACAAAGTTGATTAAACAAAAAAGTTAATCAAGTTAATCTTTATATTGTTAGATATAAAAAAGGAGCAATTTCCTTGAATTAAATAAGTTTGTTTTGTTATTTTTAACTTCTATCAGTGTTAAAATGTAAATTGATTATTTCTATGTTTGTATATGTGTGTGTGTGTGTGTG
>NW_017259291.1:241147-243467 GCF_001594045.1 Atta colombica | reverse complement strand
GTGTGTGTGTGTGTGTGTGTGTGTGTGTGTGTGTGTGTGTGTGTGTGTGTGTGTGTGTGTGTGTGTGTGTGTGTGTGTGTGTGTGTGTGTGTGTGGTATGTGTGTGTGGTGAGTGTGTATGTGGTGTGTGTGTCTGTGTGTGATGTGTGTGGTGTGTGTGTGTGTGTGTGTAATTTTAAAATAAACACACATCATCCATAATGTATATATCTACAATTATTACAGGATGCCTCACGGAAAGATGTTGAAACTCATCTGCCATTTTTTAAATGTATTCAATTATTGAACAAACAGAAATTGTGTTGAAAAGAGGAAAGTTTTTAATTTTTAATATAAATTTTTAAATATAAATAAAATTTAACAAATTCTAATTATAATTTTGTTTTATTGATAAAAAATATGCTAATAATCAAGTAATAATTAATATCCAAGACTATACATGCGATCCAAAAATAGCATTAAATTTGGTAACAGCTATTAAAAAAATTGTTAGCTATATTAAATAAAATTGATATGTTAGAAAAAGTTTTTAAAATTGTAAAAAAAAATGAGTTTTGTATAAAAAATAATGCACATTTTAAAAATATTAATTCTTACGACTATTATTTTTTGTTAATAAACTAAATTGATATATAAATATTTTGTTAAATTTTATTTATACCTATTAAAAAATTACAGACTTTTCAATGCAATTTTTATTTATTCATTAACTGAATAAATTCAAAAATAACAGCTAATTAATTTCAACATCTTTCCGTGAAACATTCTGTAGATAATAAATTTATTTGAGACAAATTTAATATATTTTTTTTCTTGAATTAAATTATTTAACTTCATTGTTTTAACTCTATATATATTATATTAACGACATATTGGATAGGATGACCTACAGAAGTAATTAAAAATAATTCAATTATTACGAATTTAATATGTACAGCATCAAATACTCAATAAATAAATAAATTAAGCATAACTTTGGAAAAATAATTGTTATTTTGTATCAGATCACAAAGATAATCACAAAGAAGTGTAGTTTTATAAGAAAGAAAATTTAATAAAATATAATTTACAATGACAAAAAAATATATTATCTCGCTTATTTAGCTACGAATTAAAAAAGCTTTTTATCTTGCTTTTAAATTATATATGTAAAAGTACAAATATTATAAAAATACAAATAATTTATATTATTCTTTATTTTGCTTAAAATTGGTAAATAAATTGTAATTACTACAACTTAAGCTATTTTTTACTTTTTTTTTTTTTAGCGCCGAGTGAACTAATTAATTATCTCGTAACAAGCAATGCCTGAACAAAAATAGAAACTGTAATTATTAGGCGTTGCATACAGTTAATGATTCTTATCGATTCCTACGTGTATGCAGTCATTGATTACTATAAAATTATTTATTATCAGTCACAAGTCCTTCTTTTAATTTATGTTTGAATAAAAAGAATTTATCAAAATTCACCGTAGAAGATAAAATATATAATCATTATCCGTGTGTCATCTCGCTGATCTTATGTAGCAAGTCAAAAATCTTCATAAGAATTTGTTTATCGAATCGATTTTCATTCACCCCATCGAATATTTTCACTCACCCCAGTAGAAGTCTGGCAGTTTTAATTTTATGTCTTGTTATTAATGAAGACGAAAACCAATTTTGCAACGTAAAGAATATACCACTCCCGGTTGGTACAGCACGGACGGCTGGCGACTGACTGCTGCGGAGTTTGAAAGCTCACGATTCTCTGAGCGACCTCTGTAATTTCCACGTGCTTGGACACGTACCGGCGCCATCGTAAAATATACATCAGATGCGTTTTAACCTTTTTTCAAAATAAAAGAATGACTATTTTGAAAGGGAAATCATGATTGACAAAAACAATGGTTTTATTTGTTAAGTATACTAATGAAATTATAAGTACTTTAAGATGATACTTTTTCTTTGCATTGTTAAAAGATTATCAAGCTTTCATACTTTTTAATTTTAATCTTTCTTTTAATCTGCTTGCAAGATAATAATTTTATTTTAAGAAATAATATTATATCTACATAAATGATATATTAAAAAGTCTGTAATAATTATTGAACTAATATCTTTATAACTTATATAGCTTTAATAAAGAAACTTACTACAATAAGTTTTAGTAATCTTTTCAGTCTATCGAATTATCTGCTAATTGAATTTAGCTTTTAAATGATCTAAATTATACACATTATTTAAATATAGTACGGATAAATTAGAAGAATTAGTACGCGCACAATATTAAAAGTTTTATGAAAATAATATTTTAAAATATAAAAAGTGTCATAATA
>NW_017259291.1:238986-241047 GCF_001594045.1 Atta colombica | reverse complement strand
TACTTGTATGTATATTGTAAATCACGGCATTGTATAATCAAAACCTTTTATTTGCAAAGCAATTATTATTATTTGTATTATTCCATCACATTGAAATATTTTCTATTTTATGTATTAATATTATTTTAATATTGTTTTAAAGGATATTTTATATTTTTTAATACATTTTATATGTATTTAGCCATTAAAATTCTTTAAGAAGCCTTTTCTTAAAATATATTTTAATTGTGATTCGTAATTGCGATATTAAGTTATATTTTTTAGATTTTAAAATTTGATCACTAATTATCACATTTACTTTATTCAATTATTACCCGATTTACATTATTTAATTATCGAATTGGAATAAATAATGCGTACGTTATGCACCACTTATTTTGATTTATAGTAAATTTTATTGGTAATTAAATAAACTATGTTATCTATTAATATAATAATATGACTTCCCATTATCAATATATGGCTACCCACATCGTAATCGCATAAAAATATTCTAATGTTATAATGAATGCATTACATTAAATATATTTCTAATAACCTAATCTATTAAAATTTGAGTTATGTAAGACTTATAGCAAATATTATATCTTTATTTATTTTCAAAGAAGAACTATACAAATAATTTGTATAGTTGTGGACAGAATGACATCTTTTTTTCAAAAGTTTCGGAATGCAGCCCGCTCAATGAGCTATTAGTTCTTAATTATAGATCCAAATAAAAACCAATCATTCGATATAAACCGGTTGCATTTTGAAATCCATTGAAAAAAAGTGTTATAACCATTCTCTCCACCACTGTACATCAGATTCTTTTGTTATAAATTTTTATTACTTGATTACGGTTTTAATTTTTAATATTCTGTTTTGTTCTCTTTTTTAACTTGTTATGCAGAAGTATTTCAATCACAGTCATTGTAAATTAAAACTGTAATTTAAAATATGATTTGAATTTTGAATATTAATACGTACAATTCTTATTAATACGTACAATTTATTATTTAAAAAAAATTAAAATTCTGATATTCTAATTTATTTATATCGTTCTATAAATAGCAAATATGAAACAATAATATAATTGCTGTTACAAAATTATTGAATATCATATTTTTCTTCTGTTTATAAAATTACATTAGGATAGTATTATAATCTTTATACTAAATTTATATATAGTACGGTTAAAACTTATAAAACTGTATAATTTTAGAGATGATAATACATTATGCAAATATGTTACGATCTCTTCTTATAAAGACTGATTTAAGCTTTCTAATGAATAAAGTTATTTACATCGCTACTGATTCGATTACAATTTGAATTAATTTAGGATATAGAATGTATAAAGTTACTATAATAAAATATAATTATCGATGTTTTGAAAAAGAAGGATGGATAAAAATAGCATTAGTGAAATATTATTAAGTACATACTGTATTATTGAAGTAAAACATCCTTCTTTTTTTAATTTATATTATTTAAAATTAAAGAGTAGAATTATTTATGTTATTTTAAATTACAGCTTCCATAAAAAGATTTAGATTTTACGAGAAATTACTTCTTAAAAGGGATTTCTTTTGCGGTAAAAATGAGTACTGTAGGATTACAGTGCAGTAGGACTTCCTCTTTTGATGGAGTTTTTGTGTTATACTTGCATCTTTCACAATGTACCAAGGTAAAGAAACTTTGGTAGGCCACTATTGATAGACGGAAGGAAGTTGACAAAGATTACTGCCGTCATTTCTTTCTCAACTTTTGGTCAAGTAAATTTTATCAAATATCTATCAGAACAGTTCCTTTTTCTCTACCAGTACAATAGTCTAAAATTACAGATAAAACTTCTTTTGCATTATAAATAAAAGCGTTACCTTCGATACTCATCGACCGACTCAAAACGATCAATATATTAGTCTTCGCTTTATTATAATCTTCGCTTTATTATAAAGCTTCTCTCATGTTACTCTCATTATTTTTTATTGCAATATCTGATGTTTTGATTATGTACTTAGACCGATGAAAAGTAATAATAATAATAATAATAATAATAGTAATAAAAAGTAATAATAA
>NW_017259291.1:234433-238886 GCF_001594045.1 Atta colombica | reverse complement strand
ATATATATATATATATGTTACATAGATAACATTTTATATTTAATTGTGCTACTGTGGTAAATCAAGAAACTTTTAAAATTGATAAAACATACACCTACCTACATTTTTATAAAAATTTTGAAATCTATTTGAAATCTTTTATGCTTTTGTGTTGAGTTTGTTTTTTATATCTGATACTTAAAAGATTTTGATACTTTATTTTTGTGTGACCAAAAAAACTGTTGTTTTCTTTTTAAATATAAATATGGCAAATAAATAAATATAGATCTAAATATGGATTTTCTTTTTATAGATCTTTGTTATGTGGCAGTTTTATTATAAAATCATAAAATAGATCAAAATAGATTTATAAAACTCTAAAAAAAGTTTATTATTTATGTACATATAATATATATTATATACAGTGAGTGTAAAAAGTATTCGTTCAAGGAAATTTTTTATTAAAAGAGTCTTATTTGTGGAAAATAAACATTAATTAGCAATTTTATACAATAAATATATTCTGCTCTAACATAAACAAATGAGCTTTACATGTATTTCTGATTTTAGAAGCTAAATTTCTTGACTGTACGAATATTTTTTGAGCATCCAAATAATATACAATAATTTTTAATTTTCGTTTATTTTTAGAGGATATATTTTCTATAATTAATACACATTTTTTTGGTACATACATAATTTTTAAGAAACATACAGTCTATTTTATTTTTTATGAATAAATTATTAATTACTCAGTAAGACATAATTGTCAATTAAACATTGAATCGACATCAAATTGGTGTTGAAATCGTTATATCGATATCGATTCGACATCAATTCGATGACTCATTTCTTGCTAGATACTTTTTAAAAATAAAGTTTTTTAAAAAAATATTTTCTCTGTAGGAGTATTTTTTGTCACTCACTGTACATATATGTATGATTATGTGTATGCATATAACATATATGTTATTATACGTATTGTAAATGTTTATATTTATATTAATAAAATAATTGTAGTAAAACAAAAATATTTTGGAGCTGTGAATCATATCTGGCCCTCGTATCATTAGAGAGTTAAGTTCATCAAATCTTCGGAAGTATAATTTATCATTTTATTTTATCAAAGTATGTTTATAAGACCTTTAGCTTTTATTAATATAATAAACATTGACGTCTATTCATAGTTCACAATTCAATGTTCACAAATTAAATTTTATAACTCGCTATATGAGCATATTTAATCACGATGGTGTGTGATCTTTTCTAAAATGATCTTATTAGTAATTGTATACGAGTTTTAATATTTCTTCGATCTTTCGTAACATAATTTCCTGAATTCAATTTGTAACATATCAATTCTTGCATTACGACTTATATAGAAAACATAAAAGTTACAATAATATTATAAGGATATTATCATGACCTTAATTATAACTTATAAATTTATTTTTAAATGACAAATGACATCGTAATGACATTCTATAATGTTATAATTTAATTATGATTCTGTGTTCTACTTGCAGACAGTATTATATTATATATCTGCACATGTGATAGTTAAAGAATTTTGAGATAAGTAAATTACGAACGAATATACTCTTTATTCATTAGATTTTTCTTTTTGGCATTTTTTATTTCTAAAAATCTACAAAAATTTTGTTTATATTTTACAATAAAAAACTTTTTATACAATATAAAACTGAAACAGACTTAATTATTTCGGAACATATCTGGAGCAATAGATAGATAGAAATTTTAATAACTAAAATAACAAAGCAAATTCTAAATCAGCGATATGTTTTTTAATGTAAATTATTTTTATTAGTAATAGTCGTTTTATTAGTAATTGTCGTTTGTATCTACCTTATACATGGATGTGCTAACATGGATATCATGAAAAGCAGAAAATTATACTGCTCTACAATATAATAATGATTATAATATGACAAATTTTCAAGAGTTAAAATCTATGTTTAATATTATTATAATTTTTAATTTAATATATTGTGTAATCGTGTGGAGCAAGTACGAAATAACGTCATGAGCAAATTTTACGAAGTACGCAACGAGAAACTTCTTAGAGGACATGAGAAATTTGTTTGCTGTTGTAATTTCATTTGTTATATAAAGATTTAAGATTAAGTACACAGATATATTTGTATTACAATTAATTCATATTTTGCAGATAAAATGTTATTGCAGAAATGACATCTTTTTCTATGCTCATACTGGCAATGCATATAGCTATCAGTAAAATTATTACAGCACAGTAAGCACATTGTATATACAGAAGCATATTTACAGATTATGAACTGTAAAAAGAAAACAACCATAAGAGGATAAAAACGTTTTATTTATATCATGTATTCTATAATAATAGTAATTACTTTTTAGTGATTATGTGTTTAGCTTGTTTAAATTTATTTCAAAAAATATTATTTTTTAGATATTCATATGTTCTTATTTTTGCATCACTACTTGTGTTCACTAGAAAAACTGCGACAGGAAATATCAGTCAACATTCAATAATGATAAGATTGATTCCCAACGACTTCTTAGCATGCAATATTTTTACGTGTGTTTCAAGAGACTTTAAGAAAGATTATTTTCTATATTACTTATCATTTTGCACCAACTTACAGGAAATATAAAACTTGATATTTTTATAGCACTAGTTATTAAATCTACACATAAAGTTAATGTAAATTAATAGATTAAACTATCATTCAGATCTGATTTTATTGGAACCAAATTTTTTTAATTCAGTTCATGTACGTCACTTAAATTAATCTTCTATTTATTTTATTTAAATAAATGATTCTAAATAATTCTAACTAAACAATTAATTTTTTCAAAATTTTATCAACATACACCTACATTATTATATACATTAGATCTCAGATCGATAAAATTAAATAATTTTAATTAATAATAATGTCTTGAATATTTGATATACATTACAATATACGCTGGGTCTGAAAGAATTAATGTAATTTTTTATCAAGTTACGGAAAAGAACTTTCGTCAAACCATCATTGTTATATCTATAATTTATTTAGTACAGATCTCAAAAGGCCTAGGCTTTACAAAATTAGATTTATTATTTTTACACTGAAGTAAAATAAAAAAAGTTTATTATAGAATTTGAATGTCCAATATATTCTGTTAAATATTAAAATATTAAAATTATCTTAATTATCGATTAATTAATATTTTATTTTTTCTTTTTCTATTTTTAGGTCAAAGATATACATTTTTATCCGTGGCAGCGATAATCGTAAATTTGGCGCGACAATTTCGAAATTTTGTGAAATGTGGCAGTACAGATGATATTAGAATTATAGTTTATATACGCTATCAACTCAATATGTCTACAACTCGAATATGAGCTATTAATAATATCAATTTTTATAATAACAGATAACATTAGTAAATATTAATTACAGCATATTATTATTTTATTTTTAATTGTGCGTTAAAAATTAATTAAAATTAATTAATTAATTCGAATGTTATAAAGTATTGCAATTATCAATGTAATATTATAACATATTTAATAAAAAAATTTATTTTTTTTTATTATAGAAATCAAAGACTTAAACGGTTTTGCTGGATCTTGATGCTTGTTTGAATTTTTGTATGAATTTATATACTACGTATGTAGTCCCCAGAAACGCGCGCTGAAATGATTTTTCGATCTTGGAATTCTACTAAATTACCGCAGTAAGATCATGAGTTAAATTGACTAGCAATTTAACAAATTTTTGCTTATTCGCATCTTCGAAACGACCTTAATAATGTTGAATGACATATACCATCCTATAATATATTATATTGTTCATTTATGTCGTTTAAAGAGATGTTGTTCCTTCATATGCCAATTATTATTGCGAAGAATATTACTAAGGCCTCGGTAATCTAAAGGCTTAGAACGCTCGCACGGAATGCAAGAGATTCGGGTTTGACTCCCGGCCGAGGTAATATTTTTTTCAATAAAAATTAATTATTTACAGATTTTAATATATCATTCAACATTATTAAAATCGATTCGAAGATGAAAATAACCAAAAATTTATTAAATTGCTAGTCAATTTAACGCGTGATATTACTTCGGTAGTTTAGTAGAGTTTTAAGACCAAAAAATCATTTCGACGCGCATTTTTGGGGACTACATACTATATGATATATTACATTCACACAAGAATCGTATAAACATTAAGATCCAGCTAGACTGTTTAAAATTTTGATTTTTATAGTTTCTTTTCACACACATATACGGTCCTATAATATATTATATTTAAAACATTTATAATTGTATATATTGTAACAAAATTGGCAACAATAATTTAAGAATTTTTCACTTTTTCTAACAACTGCTTTTGCAAATTTCAAGTCAGTTGAATTAAAATACAAGACTTCTAAAAATTCAATAATATATATGTATATTGAAAAAAATACAATCATTTGATAT
>NW_017259291.1:232741-234388 GCF_001594045.1 Atta colombica | reverse complement strand
ATATATATATATATATACAAAAATGTATTATAATTTAACAACAAATTATGAAAGTTAAGCAGCTGATTTAATTTTAAAAATTTTAGATTTCTTTTTGGTATAAATCCGTAATGGATTTTATCAATTCTAATTCTGTGATATTATTACATGACGTAGCACGCAAGCACGTATAGTAAGTTACATTTCATAATATTTTCTTGCGTGTAACTTACTCATTAGAGTCTGTTTGCTTCTTATTTCAAATATCCACGTGAATAAAATACAAATTTACGAAGTATCTTGCGGCTTCTTATAAATAAAAAATATAACTTTTTAAAAATAGATTATATTAGCGATTGAATTTGGTAAAATAAATTATAGATAATAGAGATTAAACATATTTCGTCTGGAATAAAATCAAACTAAACAGTTAAAAAATTTTGTAATTACAATACGATTTGAAAAGCGCGATTCGTGAATATATAATGTAGAGGAACATAAGTTCGCACATTCATGAGGAAAATCTAGCAATCCACTACGTGAACCACGTGCTTGAAATTTTAAGCGTTACACGATTGTGAGGCGATGTCTTTGGAATAGAGTAGTCACGAGAGGAAAATTTGTCCCAATAATGTCACGCAAATTCTGACACATGTATTTACGACATCACAAATAAAGCAATAAGGAAAAATTACTGAGAAAGTCATTAATACGAACTTATATTATAAGAGAAATAAATAACTAGGTTTATTTCACATGAATGAATAGCTAAAGTGTACTTGAAAATTTAATAATGTTTCTATGATTCTATTGTGAACTATATACCTATGTTCTGCAATAGAATTTGATATAAAGGATCTCATCTTTTTCGTAAAGGAGAAATTTTGTTAAGTAATTCAATAAAAGATGTCTATCAAATGATGTAATTTAATATTGTTGAATTTGTATATACATATAGAATTTGTATATATATATATATATATATATTTTGTTTTTCTTTTTATATTTTGCACAATAATTTTGTTGATAATCAAAATTTAAATTGATAATTTAACAATTACATTTGTTTAAGTGTTATTCAATCGATTTTAGACTCAAAGATATGAATTTTTTATTATTTAAGATGTCATTTATATAAATGTGATAACGCTGTATCATAGGTCGAAGAAAACAGGAGTGGCAATACGTATTTTCTATAAATTCTATAGATTTTTTAAAAATTTATTTCATTTAAAAAGCACAGTATTTGGTTAAAGAATTAAATATTTATAAAAAAAGTAAAATATTACGAAAAATATATTACAATGTAAGATATCAAAGAATAACAGAACTTTAATGAACTTAACTACTTTATTATGAACGTAACTACTTTAATGTGGAAACTTCGAAAAACAAATCATATTATTATTATAGAGGACTACTTAGAGAACATTAGCAAAATGACGTGTTATTGTTTAACTTTGCATAAAGTACAGACGAAATAATACAGCCGAAACAATATTAAATACAAACAAAACATTCAAGAAGGGCATTGATGCCTTCCTATTTGAAATTCTATGCATGTATGTATAATATATGTATATAACATACGTATGTATATACATACGAATGTCACATACATATATATATAAAATCAATTTAAAATGGGAAGACATCAATGATACATTC
>NW_017259291.1:224150-232641 GCF_001594045.1 Atta colombica | reverse complement strand
ATATATGTATATATACACATACACACACATATATTGTATATGTATATGTGTACAACCGCTGCAAGCAGATGTGCAAGTACATTGCCTAAAAGCGCACTTAACAAGGGAGACGCTAAATATAATTTAAAAAATCATTTCTCTCTATTTCTGTAACATTAATTGCATGTGCTTGCTTCTGTCAGTCTTAATTACTTCTGAAACATGTATATAAATTTAGAGAAACTGTGCCATAAAATCTGAAACCATTGGTTGGATCGGATAGTTACTTTTCGACGCTATTCAAATTTGTCAGTACAATAGAGTTAAAAAATTTTTACTTTTTACATTTCCGCTCTAGGAAAAAGTTACAATATTTTTGAAAAAAAGTTGCATACTTTCTAAAGAAATTTGAAAAATTATTTAAAAAAATAATTTGTTTAAAAGATTAATAAATAAAAATATTAAGTACGACGAAAAATTACTTTTGCATAAAGGTGCTTTATATGTCAATATGTATATACGGAATATGTATATACGGAGTATATATGTATATACATATACATATATAATTAAGTGATGTGTTAAAATATACTTTGAAGACGTTTTGAAATAAAAATTTACATTATAATAGCCAGCTATTGACATATCGGCACCATTGTATAATGATAATGACGGATTACTAAAAAAATCATTCTATAAATAATCATTATAATTTGCCTAAGATATTATGTACAAGGCTATTGTAACTTCTATTAAAGCCACAATATAATACAATATAATACAAGTCTCTTATTACACATATATAAGCTTTGCATTTTTCACTCCTTTTAACTGAACGTGTAGTTCTGATTGCAGAAGTAAATTATTCGCGTAATTATGACAACGCAAAGAGTATATATAGTATGAATAGAAAGTGCATTTTCTTTCACGTCACGTCCATATCATAACGATAATTTGAACGTTTGCTGAAGCGACTCGGCGCGCAGAAGTCTAGTCATATTTTCCTCATTACGCGAAACTCGCGACTGAGTTTAAATTCAAGAGACTCGAGTGGATCAGACGCCAGTAGAAAAGCCAAATCGACGCGAACGATATCGGCGACTTCACCAAAGTGGTTAAGGAATAAAAAGGAACTGACGAGAGTAAACGAATTGGAGAGGTCATCGTCAACTTATATTGAAGAGAACATTTCCTCTTCATCGACTTTGAGGATTTTAAATTTAGTAGTACTTTCTCAACTGGAATGAGATATATTTAGATTTAATATGTCATAAATGCATCATGCAGAAATTATAATGATTTCCTTTTTTCAGTTAAAGTTTGGTTTGCCGTTGCTTAATCTAATAATTATGAATTCATTTCATTTTCCACTTCTTCGAATTCAACTCAGTCCGTTTAATTTTCATGAAACCATTATGCTAAAGAAATGTTGCAAACTTATTTCACAATCATAACTTGTCCTTGATTTTTGCACTCCATGCATAAAGAATACATGATTGTCGTTAAAATTGAGAAGTGAAATGATATAAATATATTAAATTAAAAAAGATATACATATATTATATTACATTAAAATTACTTAAACGATCCATTTCTTAATTTTTAATAAACTTTTAACTGAAAAAAGGAAATCATTATAATTTCTCTTATGAATGTGACTTACAAAATGAAAAGATTATTTTAAAATTAGTATTATTTTATTATTTCTAGAAAAAAATATGTTGGCTTTAAAAGATACTTCATTTGCATCGTAAAAGTGATACAGTCGGCAACTTTAAAGACGTCCGCATTTTTTTGCAGACCTTCGTTCACTGGTCAGGGCTGAATTTTTCTTTTGATACGCTAAAGAGAATTTTGAAAATGCTTCAATGTATATGCGACATCTGTTGGACAAGATTGAAAGGATGAGTACAAGATGAAAGGGAAAAATCATAAACAGTGCGGTCAATGTAGTATTTGAACCATACGCGCCGCTATAACTTAGAGCAAAAGGTAGTAGTTAGCAGCAGCAGCAGCAGTATTTCCCTGTCACTGGCAGTGACCCATATGGTCTGTCCATAAAGGGTACGTGTATAAAGCCGCCATGAGCACTGAACGCGTTGGACACGTGTGCCGGTGCAGATGCGTTCTCTCGAATCATGCGGACGTCCGATGCCCGTGGATACTATCGGACGAGAAAGCCAACGCATCGCAAATGACGAAAGGCTGATGGGTTAGATTACTGCTACCAGATTATACGGTTTCCAGCGAGAACTCATGTTGTCGCACGCTACAATCGACAATATCGACCTGTCTGTACTCATGAATTGCAATTTATGATTAATTCGTGCGCCGCCTTGCCTGAAAAGCATGTTGTTACTACAAAATGCGATTTGTGAAAAATAATACGAAAATTTTTTGACGCAAATAAAGATGTTTATATGCAAAGCGAATTATTATTCGCCACATTTTCCTTCATCATTGCATTTTCTTGTCTATTATTCTATTACAAAGCTATGAAGCAGTGAGCAAGCTTTAGACCTCGCTTCTCATGCTTGCTCGTTATGCTGACGCTGGAAAAGGTAGTCTCGTGGAAATCAAACATACATAGTCCGTGCGTTCTAGTCGAGCAATCGAAAGTGATGACGCATTGAATCCCGTATTCGATGAAAGCATTAATAACAAGCTCTCATGCACATCAAAGCATTCGACAATAGACATTTTCCAACGACAAAATGGGCGGTCATCGGAACCGGATAATTTATCTATCTACCGCATCCGCATTGTATTGACGTCAAAAAAACAATTTTCGCGGCAAATGAGTTTTCGATGGATGCGAAATGAGAGAGAGTTGAAAAAAGATACGATTGCGGTATCGCGTCGTTTCAGGATAGAACTGTAGAATCGACCGCAATCTGGCATGCGCAATGTTACGGAGGTAACGTTATTTGTAGTTTTACAGTTATCCTTATACTTTCTGAACATTTTGAATATTTGCACGAGCGGTAAGTTAATCTATTAGCTTTATAGTTAATTAATAGTAAATAATTTATTAAATGACTTTATGTAATTAATTATTAATATTAAATATAAATAGTGCCAAATATGTGTTTGTTAAAATACAATAACGATAACAATAAACTGACCATAAGCAAAAATATGTAATAGCCATTTCCCAATAAATATGCTTTCGGTTTTATGTTCAATTTCAATCAAATCAGTAGAATTTTGAATGTTTGCTTACCTATGCTCTCGTTAATTGGATGTAAAAATTAAAAATATCATTTACCTTTATAATTTGCGATTTGTATTTGACATGTGTAACAAACAATGCGTACATATCTCGGATTTAATACTACAGTTCGTGACTACATCACGATCACCGCAAATAAATTGCGAGTACGTAATTAATTGATTGATCGATAAATCTTGTAATTTCTAGAACATAATGCAGCAAACAGTTTTAGTTTTTCTAATTGATATTGTGTTTTTGATTGCAATTTAATTGATAAGCACAATAGTTTAAACAATTAGGAAAATCTTGCAACAATTTTTTCATCGTATTGTGTTTTAAAAATAATGTTATACTTCAAAATGTATTTAGAATCTTCTCGTAGACAAATTATTCCTTGAGATGTGTTTCAATAAAAAGAAGCATTTGCCAACTAATTAATTCACAGAAGCCAAGTTAAAAGTATATACTTATCTATAAATTATTGATATTAATATATGAGAAGCACATTTTCAAAATGCGTTTAAAATTTGTAATTTTTAGGTAACGAGAAACTTCTCACACATACACACACACATGCACACACATGCACGCACAAAAGAAAATTACGCATTTTACAGAAAATAACAATATGCCAATCAGTAGGACGTGAAATATTAAACAAAATTGCTAAATAATTGCTAAAAATATTAAACAAATGCATTTTGCTTGTGTTTAGTTAAAAAATAATGCACTTCGAAATGTCTATATTTTTTCAATACGTAAATTAATAATAAAAAAACGCTTTCTGAACATCTCAGAGTAATTTATAATTTGAGTCTTTCGCAACACTGAACATTACGTTATCTCTAACTAAAAAATGAAATTTTGGACAAAATGCATTTTGAAATTCTGCTCTTCATATGACAAAATGAATTGTTCGTATATAAGGAATCAGAAAAGATACAGTCTACTTTATTAATATTAATAATTTGGAAATGACTAAATATTTTTTTCCGAGTACAATAAAAGCGAGACAAGTTAGAAAAAATAAGAATCATTTTCTAATCATAGTTGATATAATATGTATTCAACTTAACAATAGTATTTAATCTAAAAGTAAAATCTTTAATAATAAAGAAATATAATCTGAACAATTTTAGAATTTTCAAGATTAAATTAAAATCAGATTCATCTTAAAGAAATTAATTTATTTTTCGATCGATTTACTAAAATCTTTTATGTCTGTCCGATCGAAGATGGCAGCACTTTTTGGAATAAACATAATAACTTATAACTGTTTGAAATATTTAAAAAATATTTAGTATCTATTAAGTATAATTTTAAGTTAATGATAATTAATATATAGGCTGTTTAATTATTGTATTATATGTACTAACTTTGATTAATATAGATAATTATTTAGAGATTATATATGTATATATCCTTATGCTTTTATATTTCAATATACAATTCAACCTATTTTCATTTTTTTTAATATAAAAGCAAAGCTTTAATATTTTAATATATCTCCAATAAATGAAAATAAAGTAGAATTTATTATAATTGCAATTATATAGATAAATTTTCGCATTTTTATTATATTATGAGTATGTTAGTTTTCCTATAGTTGATAAGAAGTGTCCGATTGAACGTGAACTTATCGATTGAGGTAAATTTTTGATAACAAAATTCACATTTACTGAAATAACAATTGAAAAATTAATAATTTAACAATATCATATCTTATATCCAATGAGAAATGACAATAAAATCGACATCAATTCGACGTCGCTTTGATGATTTTGACGTTGATTCCATTATCATTTCTTACTGGGTAGGACCATACATGTGGTAATATAAACTATAGGAATTAATGCCTTAAACAACTAGCTGGATCTTAAATGCTTGTATGATTCTGTGTGAATTTATACTACGTATGTAGTCCTTTGAAACGCGCGCTAAAATGATTTTTCTGTTTTGAAACGCTAACTCTACTAAACTACTGCACTAATATCACGAATTAAATTGACCAGCAATTTAACAATTTGATGCTTTTTTGCATCTTAGAACAATAATGTTGAGTGACATATTAAAATCTCTCTAAATAATTAATTTTTATTGCGAAAAATATTATCTCGTTGGTATTAGCATTAAAGTGAATGTCCTAATTAGTAACCATGTCCTAGTTAGTGACCAGGCACATCCCAATCAGCAGACAGTATTTAAAAAAATGTTTAAAAATATTTAAAAACATTTATTTCAAATGAATAATTAATATAAAATAACTACAATATTATTATTACAATATTTATTACAATATTAGGTGTACAACTTTGCTTCCGCCGTTTTTTTTCGAAATTCGAGGCTTTATTGTAAAAAACTGATTATACATTTATGATTCAAAATATTGTCCATCGCTGGCCACTACTTTCTCCCATCTTTCGGGTAGCGTACGAATCCTGCGTCGAAAAAACTGGTCATCTTTTGAGGTTATCACGAATCGATCCAATTTTTTTACTTCTTCATAAGACCGGAAGTGCTGGTCAGTCAGGCCATGTGCCATTGAGCGAAACAAGTGATAGTCAGAGGGAGCAACGTCTGGAGAATACGGCGGGTGGGGTAGGACTTCCCATTTCAACGTTTCCAAGTATGTCTTGACCACTTTCGCAACATGGGGTCGAGCATTGTCAAATTGCTGCAAAATCACTTTATCGTGTCTCTCATTGTATTGCGGCCGTTTGTCTTTCAATGCTCGGCTCAAACGCATCAATTGCGTTCGATACCAATCGCCTGTGATTGTTTCAGTCGGTTTTAACAGTTCATAATACACTACGCCAAGCTGGTCCCATCAAATACAGAGCATGACCTTGGACGTCAAAATCATCGTTCTTGAAGCGTTGAAACCACTCACGACACGTTCTTTCACTAATAGCGGCCTCACCATAAGTATTTGAGAGCATTCGATGAGCCTCAGCCGCAGATTTCTTCATATTGAAGCAAAAAATTAAAACCTCCCGCAAATGACGAGAATTTGGCTCGTAAACTGACATTTTCAATCGAGAATAACTTTAGGATGCAGACACAAATCGACTAATGTTTCTATGGGGTTATGTTGACAGATGCCCAAGTTTATTGTATGCCGTCTATGATCTATTTATTTCGACCACCACTTACCGCTAAAGCCATCTATAGGAAAACGGCGGAAACAAAGTTGTATTGTAAATACTAAATTAAAATTTTCAATTAACATTGATAATGATTCGATCGGAGTCGAAACATATGTCTTTTTATTGTTTTTATCATTATGTCTATGTACTATTATTACATGTAATAAATATAATAAAACATAAATTTTAAAATATTCGTTAAGCTCATAATCCTTCTCATTATTATTATTATTTAATTTTATTAAGCCTTGTTATTATAACTTTACTTTATATTAAACTTAAAGATATTTAAAATCAGGGAAAATTACTTTTTCAAAGTAACAAGTTACAGTTACCGAGTAGAAAAAGTAACAAGTTATCGTTACTAGTTAAATTTTTAAAAGTAACTTTCGTTACAGTTAGTTTACGTTAGAGAAAGTAACTTTTCGTTACTTTTCCGTTACTTTTTTTTAAATCGACGACCGCTAATCACAGAGGACGGGCCTAGGAGCTTCTCTAGTCTCAAGCGCTATATTGTAAAAAATTTTTGTGTAAAATTACAACTATTAGTGGATAATTTTGAGACCCATTATAATAATTGTAAACGTCCATATGTTTGTAAATTTGCAATATGCAAATAAAAATAATTTCTTGGTTTGTAATTAAGCAGATTGTGGAAGTACAATTACAATGTTTATGTGTAATTACAGGAATGACAATATAACAATACATTTCGCACTATATATTATTATACATTTAACAGCAATATGCGAAAAATGTTTGTTATATTATATAATATTAGTAAAATTTGAATAATTACAGAAAATATTCAAAATATCCTGCTATGTACATAATTTTCAATAAAACATGATATATTTACACAATAAAAGCAAATTTACATAATTTTTGTGGAATTACCTAATTTCTGTAAAATTGCATGATTTTTTTTATATTTACAGGACTAATCATGTAATCTATTTTACATATATATGTAAATTTACGAAATTTTTTTATAATGTAAGTGGATTGTGTCGTATCGTGTTCAATCATGTGCAAAATAACGATAAAAATAACTGTAAAATTCATTACTGTTACCAAAAACATGTAACTTCGTCACCGTTATAAAAAAAAAGTAACGCAGTAAAATTACCAGTAAAGTTATCAAAAAAGTAATTTGTAACTGTAATTTTATATTATAAGTAACGAGTTACTTCCATTCTCTTGGTTAAAACTTATTTACGAAAAAAAACTGTAAAGTTCCGATGATAATAATACATTTATGCATATAGTAGATACATACTTAAACCTGTTATGACTTTTTTTATCTTTTTTTGAACTAATTTAAACTTTCTGTCATGAATAAAATTATTTACATTGCTACTGATTCTATTAGAATATAATTGAACTCATATATTATAAAGTATACAATGAAAAAGTCGAACAAAGTTATTTAAAATCAGTCAGTATAACATTATTCATCAGTATAACGTCATTCTTTGCTAGTGTTATATAAGGCATCTCTTAGCTTATTTCTGTTAGTATATTTTTTTATTACAATATATCTGATGTTTCGACCCGATTCTGATTGTATTTCATTTTTACAGATAAAGTGTATAATAATAATTGTAACAATCGTGTAACAAATAAAATCAAGATCTTTAAATTGTAGAATATTTTTATATATTGAAAATAAAGAAAATAAAAAAGGAGCAGAAAAACATGTGTAAGTATAAGAATGTTATTTGATTTAAAAAAATGTTACTTGTTATGCTCTTATGATACGCTTATTATAAGTAACACAACATACAAAATATATATATAATATTAATTTTTTAATGTTGAGAATATATTTATAAATTTATAATAAATGAATTAAAATAAAGGTTTAGGACGCTCGTACGGAATACAAGAGAGGGTTTGACTCTTGGCCGAAATAATATTTTTCGCAATTTTATTAACAGTTTTTCCACATATTAATATCTTTATAATATGATGCGTGATTGAGCATCAAATTATTAAAATTGTTTGTCAATTTCGCAATTCGCAATTATTAAAGTAGTTTAATTGCGTTTATAGTCCAGAAAAATAATTCGGCCCGCAGTTCTAAGAACTAAAATATGGTATGCAATAGACTGTCAAGAAAAAAAAATTTTTTTTAATCGGCTATTTAAAT
>NW_017259291.1:212134-224050 GCF_001594045.1 Atta colombica | reverse complement strand
AATTAAAAATAGCTTAATCCGAATTTCAAATATGATATTATATGATACTATATGTTTTTTGATCGCTGAACATGATGTAATAGTTTATTTAGCTCTATGATATACGCCTTAAAAAATATAGTCCTATTAATATGAAAAAAATGACCAAGTTTTGAGTTCAAAGTCGATTTTAGCAAGGTTCCAATTGTTCAAATGGGCTGTTACTCCCCTCCAATTGTAGATCTGTTCACCCAGAACAAGATCCAGTTGGAATTTTTCCGGAACCTCCTACAAAGTCTTTAAAAGTTTCATTTAACTGGATTAATACAAGTAATAGAATATTTTTTGTATTATAATAATGAAATATATTATATGATTTTTTTATGAATATCCGCATATTTAATGTGTTTATTGTAAAGATATATTTAAAATGTTTACATACACAAATGTTGGTTGGAGGCATATTTACCTATAAAATTTCAACATTCGCTCCATTCAATGATTTGAATTTATTAAAGGACTTTGTCGAATATGAAAAAAATCAATTCTTCTCTTTCTGAGGTTTCTTTTCGGATATTTTCTGATCACACACTGGTACCTTACTGAATTGTTGATAGCTCAATTTTTTGATTTTCGTTTTAATTTCAACAATAAAAGAATGATGACCTTACCTATTTAAAAAATCCAAGTATTGATGAAGATAATAATTTTTTAGTTAATATATTAAGAAAAATGTCAAAAAGTTGAAAATTTCGTGACATCGAAAATATGAAATTTTATCCTTATGAATCAAATATTAATGAAGTTTTTTGATAAAAATCCTTCACGAAGGAATGAAGACTCGAACTATAAGAATGCTTTACAAAAGACATTAATATTAAAAATCACAAATGACATATCAGAACGTACAATTTCTCTCACTGAAAATTTTAATAGGCAAATAACTAATAATGAAGAGCAATTTCAATGCTTATTTCAATTAGTAAGATAAAATCAGTCAGATTTTCCCATCGTGTTCACACACACATTGAACACTGACATTGAACACTGTCCGAAATAGAAGGAGTGAATGTATTAAATCAAATTTTTGTTATTGTAATCATTTTATTTTCTAATATAGAATTTTTTGTCAAATTGAGGCATATTTCATTTGAGGATGTCAAGACCATAAAGCGATATACTTTAGAAAGCGATATACTTGTATAAAGTTTTCTCTATCCTTAAAAACATATTAATAATCCAGTACAATAAACACATTAAATGAAATTTTTAAAGGCTTGGTAGGAAGTTCCGGAAAAATTCTAACTGGATTTTATTCTGAATGAACAGACAATTGAAAGAGAATAACAACCCATTTGAATTGTTGAAACCTTGCTAAAATCGACTTAAATTTGAAACTTGATCATTTTTTTCACATTAATAGGGCTACATTTCTTAAAGTGTATATCGAAGAGCTAAGTAAATTATTGCATCGCGTTCAGTGATCAAAAAACATACAGTATTATATTTGAAATCTGGATTAAGCTATTTTTGCATTAAATCAAACATGTACATATTAAGGAAAATCGAACTTTGATTTAAAAATCGTTCACTACCTCCAAATCCTAATATTTTTAAATAAAAATTTAGAAGACATGATTTCTTTTGACATGAAATGAAAACTTTTCAGCTAAGTGGCTAATTAAAAAAAAATTTTTTTTTTTTTGACAGTCTAATATGCAAATACATATATGGTATAGTACATAATAATTCAAAATTAAATTATTTAAGCAATAAAGATTCGACCGTTATTTTTAATTTCTACTATATTTTAGATCAACATTTGATGAAAAAATTTTATATTTAATTGTTACTTAGATAAATAAGAAAACAATAAATAATAAGAAAAGGCCAAACAAGCCAGATTTTTATGTATTTCAGATTCTTAGAACATACGTTTTGACCTTATTATTAGGTCATCCTCAATAAAAATTAAATGCAAATTCGACAAAATTAATAAAACAGTTAAATATAAATTATATAATTTATAATTACGTAAGAAGCTGGTAGTTATTGAAACGGGAGAGGAAAGTGAAACCGATTAATAATGCTACAAGGCAGGAATATTCTTGATGCACTCTTTATTAAGGGTTCATGTAGCCATTACAAAAGGATGCTCGAAGGAACAAGAAGAGAATAGTACAGATAGATGACGTAAGCATACGTAGTAAAACGTCAAGTCGGTTTTACATTATAGGTCTATTCGTAGATCGTAATAAAGATGTGGAAGAACGCGCTAACAGTAGTATTTCTTCATATCTATCTTTCATAACAATGCAGTGGTTTTCGTTAGTAGTAATATTATTCATTATATTCTTCTATTATAACAGTCGCAATAAGTCCATAATAAAAATATTGAACAATATTGCGTCATTAAATAAAACTGTACCAACACATTCTCAACTGCGATTGTTAAATCAGAATATAATCAATAATTGAAACAATGAGTCAATTTAATTCGCAAGAAGCAAATGCGATCAGAGATAAAAATTGAAATCAGTTCAGTCAAATTGCTTGTATTGTATTTATTTAATGACTTATCATGTTCAATATTTTTATTATTATATTTTTATATTATTGCGACTGTTATAATGGAAGAATATAACTGATAATATTATCAGAACGAAAATCATTGCATTATTGCGAAAGATAGATATGAAAAAATATCAACTTTTTGCGTAACTATAAATTGTATAATTTGTATCGTTTTATTAATTTTGTCGAATTTGTGTTTAATTTCTTTACACTATCTAATAATAAGGTCCAAACGTATGTTCTAAGAAATACATAAAATCTGGCTTGAAATTTCTTTTCATTATTTATTGTTTATTATTATTAAGATTATTTTTATTAAATAAGAAACTTCTAAATAATTTAAATAATGCGTAATATAATTTCAGCAAATCATTATTATTTTCCGACTTTTCCCGAAGACCATTGCTTTTTAATGTAAAAGACTTTTTATCGCTCTGCATGATTATCTAATAACTATATTTTTATAAAGAAGCTATGTGTTTGCGAGTTATTGTATTTCTGTGTTTATATTCATGAAATATCAACGTTGTTTCGTGAACGTTGCAGTTTATGAAATGTTAACATTTCAAGAATGAATACGGAGATAACGATGCGAAACATATAATTTTTATACAGAAAGTACCCGTGGAAGCTTCAAAAGTACAATTATATTTATATTAGTAGATACATGTAAAACTTATTACATTATATTTTAAATATGAAATTTTTTATCATCTTTTTTATCATCGATTGCAAAAAATTATAAAGGAACAAATGAATGCAAAGTGCTAATTTATCCCTTATTAAATCAATATATTTATGCAAAGGTGCATAATTAATTAAAAATAAACTTATCTAACTTTTTACAGATATATTTTTAACAGCAGTTGTAATAATTTTGTTTATGACATTTATTTTTGAAGTTAATAAGAATAAATTCTACAAATTAAAAAAAAATTTAGAATTTATTATTTCGTTACCTGGTGCATCAATATTTTCATCCCTTGTTGATTCTTTACAAATTGCTTGCAATTAT
The DNA here is from genome assembly GCF_001594045.1 of Atta colombica. NCBI lineage: Eukaryota > Metazoa > Arthropoda > Insecta > Hymenoptera > Formicidae > Atta > Atta colombica. The sequence continues at coordinate 220,482 of NW_017259291.1, read as the reverse complement.
AAAGGTGAATAAATATGCCTTTAATCATAATTTCAAATTATATTGAGAGTACAAATAAGTTTTCGCTATTTTTAATCAAAAATTAAGCATTTATTGTGAAAGAACGGTACCTAATGTTTTATTTAAAGTAATGGCCATCGCCATAATGGCTAGCCACTACTTTTTCCCATCTTTCTGATAGCATGTGGATACCGCGTCGGAAGAATGCTTCATCTTTTAAGGCTATCCTCGATACAATTTTTGGTATCTTCATATGATGTGAAGTGCTGCTCAGATAGGCCATATGTCATCGATCGGAACAAGTGGTAGTCGGAAAGAGCAATGCTAAAGAATACGGCGGGTGGGATAGAACTTCCCATTTGAGTGTTTCTAAGTAGGTTTTGACCGGCACCGCAACATGTGGTCGAGCATTATCATGCAGGAGAATAATTTGTCATACCTGGAGTAATGGGCGCGTTTTTCCTTGAGTGCTCGACTCAATCTCATCAATTGTGTTCGGTAGAGAGCCAGTAATGGTCTCGTTCTCGGTTTGAGCAACTCATAATACACGACACCAAGCTGATCGCACCAAATATACAACATAAGTTTTTTTTCATGAATATTCGACTTGGCTGTCGATGTTGAAGCATGGCCAGGTCCCTCTTCTTTGGGTTATCGTAGTGGATCCATTTTTCATCACAGTGACTATACGATGCAAAACTTTCGTTTATGTCTGGCAAGCAGCATTTCACATGTGAAAAATCGGCGTTCAACGTTTCCCGGCTTCAGTTCATATGGAACTCAATTCCCTTGCTTTTGAATCATTCCCAATGATTTCAAACGATATGAAATTGTTTGTTGAGTCACTCCTAATGTAAGTGCAAGTTCTTTTTGCGTGTGGCACGAATCTTCATCCAATTCCGCGTCTTCGTACACTTTCGGCCTTCTGCTACGTTCTTTGTCTTCGACGTCAAATTCACCGTGCTTAAACTTTTGAAACCACGACAACTTCTCTCACTTAAGGCAGCATCACCATATGCTTCTACAAGCAATCTATGAGCTGCAGATTTCTTCAAATTAAAAAAATAAATTAAAAGTTCCCGTAAATGACGCTTATTCGGCTCAAAACTCGACATTTTCGTACAAAAAAAATATATGATGCTACAAAATCGCTAATATTTCAAGGTTATGGTGTTGCCGGATGTCCAATCTTACGATATGTCGTTTTACATCAAACAATTTTAACTATAGTTTACTAGTGGCGCCGTCTTTTGCAAACGGTGGAAATTTATTTGTACTCCCAATAAACATCTATTTAAGTTAAACTTCATATTGAATCAAAATACTTGTATCAAATACACTGTTCAATATATTTAATACAAATAATTGCAATATTATTTATATTGTTAATTATTTATAATTTATATAAGTTCACCATTACAACTATTGATTAAGTTTTTGAAATTATTTTTACAAAAATATTTTGCAAATAATATTATATATAATTATACAACTTTGCAGAATTGATCGATTGTATAGATGCAGTTATTAAAAAGTACGGAAATCTTACACGTGTTATCGTAGGGACAGATATATTCATAGTACTTACAAAACCCGAAGATTATAAGGTAAGTTTGTAAAAAGATAATAGTTAATATCAAAAAATTCATTGATTTAAATATGCAGCTTGTGCTCACGAATGTAAATGGCAACTACAAAAGTTCAGTGACCCAAACATGGGAAGCAATACTTGGTGATGGAATTATCAGAGCTTCAGGTCTATTGTATTTAAATATGATAAATATTCATTTTCTTTGTTTAATATGATAAATATTCATTTTCCTTTAATATGATAAATATTCATTTTTCTTATTTATTATTTTCTGTTGTATTCTATTGTATTTTCTATTTAATTCTTGTAATAATAAATAATACTTTAATATGAATTGATATTAACATTGATTTAATTAATATTGATTTGATATGGATAATATATCTTTTTTATGTTCAATATTGTGTGTTATTAATAGGTGTATCTCACAAGCTTCGACGAAAAATAATACATCCTCTTATGAATATCAAGTATTTATCCGAATATATAACATTTTTTGACAGCAATTTTTGTACGGATATTCTAGAAAAGAATGTCGATGGTCCAATGTTTGATCTTAGACCGTATATAGCACAATATGTATTTAATATATTCTTAGGTGAGAATTAATAAAAATAATACATTTGAAGAACACTTTTATCTATAATTTGATTTATAATAAATTACTTTGAACATTTAAACATTTATTATTATTATGATCTACGTTATCATGATTAAATGTGTGAAAATAATAAATCTTAATTCCTAGTAACAACGGTGGGTATTCAAGGAATAGCACATAAAGATGAACGTGACATATTACATAAGCAGAAAGAGTATGTAAATTTAATTGCATCTTTATCATTGATATTCAATATTCTATTCGATAATCTATAATTGTTGCAGGTTGTTCAAAGATGCTTATAGCAAAGTAATAAAGCCATGGTTATGCTTAAATTGGATTTTTTCTTTCACTAAAAATAGAAAACAAATGTGTATTGCTCAAAAGACTCTGTTAGATTTTATCTACAATGTAAACTTTAAATGTTTTTAAGAACTATTTAATACGTATTCACATATGATGTTCTCGAATTAAAATTCATGAATTCGCTAAGTGCCAGTACATATTTAATTGCTGAGCTGGAATGCCTTCAAAATGTTCTTATTAATAATTGTATATGAATTCTAATATTTATTCAGATCTTTGTAACATTCTCAGTTTGTAGAACATGGAATGGCTCTTGCATTATGACAATGCATCTATGCATATTAAGCCAATTTATGGCCAGCAAATAAATTATTATGATCGCATATTTTTTTCACTAGCTACATCTCTCTTTTTGTGATATATTTTTATTTAAAAAGAATACAAAAATTTGATTGTGTTTTAAAACCGAAAAAAATTTTGATGCGTTGCGCTAGTTGCGTAGTCTGTAAATAGATTACAAAATAAATTTTAAGTACTTCAGGAATGATATTTAAATATATATTTAATTGATACTTAAACAATATTTAAATTTATTATCGACATAATAAATTTAAATATTGTTTAAATATCAATTAAATATATATTTAAATATCATTCCTGAAGTACTTAAAATTTATTTATTAAATAATAAATATTATTTAAATATCAATTAAGTATACATTTATCATTTTTGTACTAGAAATAGTTGAAACTTTTTTGATAATATTTCAAAAAGATTGCAGATTCTCTCTCTATAATATTTCATCATCTTTTCAATAAGGTTCCATGTGCAAGAATTTTGCTATTTCAGAGCTATCTCAGAAATGTTGCAGATATATTTCACAATTTTTATGAAATATTTCACTTTTCAGTTGAAATATTTTTCAGATATTTCTGAAAACTTTCGATGCTGTATGGGAAATTACAAAACGAGTCGAGAAATTACAAAGGAAAAATATATTTAAAAAAAAATACTGTCATTTATATATAACAAATATGTTTTATTTTAAATTTTATCACAATATTACTTCAAATAAAACCACAGTAGTCCAGCTATAAGATATCTATTGAAGTATATGTTGCAAATTCATGAACTTAACATGAAACATCTTATTGCTGATATTTCTATACGATGTAATGTTTTTATAATAAAAGTATTTCACGTAGAAATATAATCTACAATAGTTTTTATAATAAAATTGTTTTATTGTTATTAATATAATAATACTGTCATTTGTATCTACATTATTTGTATCTACATGGCTATATTATTTAATATAGATATCACCACGAAAGCCAGGAAATTATACTGCTTTACAATATAACAATTACAACATGACAATTATCCAAGAATTAAAGCCTATTTTTTACAATTATTACGATCGTGTAGAGCAAATTCGAGTTAATGCTTCGAACAAATCCTACGATGTGAGCGACGAAAATTTCTTAGATGACATTAGAAATTTTTTTGCTGCTGTAATTTCATTTATTGTATAAAGATTTAAAATCACACAAATATATTTGAATTATAATTAATTTATGTTTTGCAGATTCAGAATACTATTACGGAAGCAACATCCTTTACTATGCTTATGCTGGCAATACATACAGATGTACAAGTTAGTAAAATTATTACAACATACAATAAGTACATTATATATACAGAAATATAATTCCAGTGAACTGTAAAAAATAACATAAGATGATAAAAAATTTTTTGTTCTTTTTATATTCTGGAAGAATATAACTTCTAACTGTTTAATAATCACTTATTTAACTTATTGTTTGAATTTATTTTAATCCTTAGTACACACATCTGGATCATTTCGTTCGTGTCCTGCCCATTTCTTTTTTTTTTTTTTTTTTTTGGAATACTAAGACCAAATATGACCAAATATCGATGTTTTTGCTTAAAAAAGTTTGGCATCTAGAGAACAAGTTTTATGACTATTACCGGTCTTTCGTGCGTATACTTTAATTGGCATAACTCCAAAGTTCACCTCTGGGTTCACAAATGACTCAAGTGTGTACAGAGTGTACATTTTCTGTAAAAAAAATTTTTTTTAAACTTCAATTAATTCTTGGTTGTATTGCGAGAATATTTCGCAAAATATTAAAAAAAAGAATTTCCCCCTAAAATAACATATTAGCCCTTAATAAACGCGATTTTGAATCTTTGTTCTAAATGTGTTAGTAATATTATATTATATATTATATTGTCTGTAATGTTATAGAGAACATTTTCCTAATAAATTATAAATTTTTTTTAACACAATAGCAATAAAATCCATGGTTTTAAAATGTAAATGCAATCTTCAATTTATAGCTATTCATATATAATATATTAAAAAAATATCATTTTCAGATTATTCAATAATTAAACTTTTTGGACAGCCGATATTTGAACCAATTTTTTTCTTGTAGTTTGGAATGTTAATTTTAAGATATTGAACCATACTTTTCTTTTAAACATTTTTGTTTCAGATTTTTATATTTTTATATCAAACAGTACATTTTTCTGATTTTGTTAATATACTTAGTTAAAACAATTTATCTACATGTGTGTTAGGAATATATAACTGCACAAATACTTTCTAAAGATGTCAAAGTCATAAATATATGTAAAAATTGTTTAATAATTTATATATACTTGTAAAAATGATGAAAATTAAGCCAAGACAACGAATGACCAAACGTATATATTAAGAGTGCCTAAAACTAATGTGTGCACTAAGGATTAAAAATATTATTTAATTTATTATATTTTTTAGATATTCATTGGTTATTGTTTTTACATTTTGTTTCTTAGGAAAAACTGCGACAGGAAATATTAGTTACATTTAATAATGATAAAATTGATGTTCAACGACTCCTTAGTATGCGATATCTTTATATGGTGTTTCAAGAGACTTTAAGATTATTTCCTGTTGTGCCTCTCATTTCGCGGCAACTTACAGGAGATATAAAACTTGGTATTTTATAGCACTGGTTATTGAATCTATGCATGTAAATTGATGAGTTTATGTAATATTTTATCAAGTTAAAAAGTGAAAAAGAGTTTTACCAATTTTAGAATCGTGTACTTTGCCGGAGGGATGTTACGTTATGATTCCAATATTTGCTATTCATCGTAACCCTATGTATTGGTATAAGCCATTGGAATTTATCCCCGAACGATTTTCATCAACCCGTCATCGTTATACGTATATTCCGTTTGGTATGGGCCTTAGGGATTGCATAGGTAAATATTTTCATATAAGCCATTTATTTTGAAAATGGTATAAATTGAAAATTTTAGAAAATTCTGTTTTGATTGGAAATTAATCTATCACAATGCATTTTAATTTTTTTTCAAATTCACGGTCTTCATTTTCTCTCATGATACAATACTTTCTAAAATTAGATTTATCTACTTATCAGTATTCACAGTTGATTTTTATATAATTAAGATCGTCTTAAGTACATACACTCTTAAAATAATACCCAATTACAGAGAAACCAATCACAGATATTAGATCACAGATATTACATCTTAAAAAAGACATTACTTAAGACAGTCTTGAAATAAGAATTGATTATGAATACCGGCCGTTATTTCATTTTTCACAAAATTACTACTAATGAGATTAATGCTTTTTTCTTTTTATATTACCTATATTCAGGTCAAAAATATGCATTTTTATTTATGGCGACAATAATCGTAAATCTATTGCGACGATTTCGATTTGTAACAGTTGGCAACTTAAATGATGTTAAAACAACAACCGACATCGTATTGCGACTTCAACATGTTAAAATGTCTATATTTCGTATATGAACTATTAATAATAATGATTTTTATGGTAACTGGTAATTTTATTATAACGAATTATTATTTTATTTTTTATAATGCTTAAAAAGTTGCGATTAAAATATTTTCAATATTAGAATGATATTGTGTATCAATGTAATAAATTTAATAAAAATAAACTGTGCACTTAATATTGCAACAATATCGGCACAATCTTCTAGAATGTATATTTTATTTTCTAGCACTTTACCTTCTTAAATTTTAAATAAAATTATAGAAAATATGATATACCTATAATACTAAAGTAATAATAATAGGCTCAAGAGATTAAAACTAATGATATATAACACCAATGATGTATAATATCAATATGAGCCAACACAAGATGTATTAGTATGTGATATAATGAAATTTCATTAAGCAATTACGGTATATGTTTCAAGTCTTGTTTTAGATCTTCTTTAGTACATAAATTAATAGCGCAAAAACAATTAGTTACTAATAAAATTGTTACTAATAAAATTATGACGACTGTGTCCATTTTAATGGAAAGTTGTATGTACATCAAATTGATTTGATGTAACGTTGAATTGGAAAAAACGTGGGATTACCAACCTACTACGTTATTGAATTAAAATTTTAATGAGTATGAAAACGATGTTAATAGTTAAAGTTAATAGTTAATAGTTAAAACGCTCGATGGATAATTCAATAACGGAGTAGATTGGTAATCCTATGTTTTTTCCGATTCAATGATACATCAAATCTGTCAATTTTCCATTAAGATTAGATACAGTCATCATAATGCGACCTTACTAGTAACAGTAGCAACTAATTGTTTTTGTGTCATTAATTTATGTACTGAAGAGGATCTGAAATGAGGGTCGAAACGTATACTGCAACGTACATTGCTTAATAAAGTTTATATCACATATTAATACCTTGTGTTGGCTCATATTGACATTATACATATCATTAGTTGACATATAATAATTTTTCGCGTAATTGTAATAAAACATTTTACTAATTTATATGTGTATGATTGAATATAGGAAAAATACAATGTGTTTAATAAATACAAAAAATATATAATGATTTAGCAACAAATTATTTAAAGGTAAACAGCGTCGCATTGCTTGTTATTACACACTGAAAAAAAAGATTGGTTGCTGCAACAATTTAGACAGTAAAATATGTCATAGCATTTTTATATGGCTGCAGCAACCAATTTTTGATTGTAGCAGTAAATTTTTAATTGCGTTAGCCTATCGAAATCACAAACTGACATTACGGATAGGCTAACACTAAACTAAAATTTTATATAAAAAGGCTATGCCATATTTTACTGTCTAAATTGTTGCATCAATCAATCTTTTCTTTCAGTGCACTTATAATTTTTGCTTTCTTTATCTTTAACGCTCGAGTATATTTTTTTCGTTCCAAGCGCGAAATATTTAAGGATTTTAAGCAATGTGAACGCACCTAGTTTCAATACTGTTTAATTTTTTTAAAGAGATTATACGAATCCTATTATCTTCTCTATTTATTTTCTTAAAATTCAAATTTAATACTCGGCTGTGTCTTAAAAGCCTTATGTTGCCAGTGGAAAGTTATTAGATATATAGTACTAATTTTTATATTATGTTAGAAATTTCAATATAAATTTTTTTTTTATATTATGTTAAAAATTTCAATATAAATTAATATTAAAATGGTAAATATTATGTGATAATAAATTCAATAAAGATAAAAAATTTACATTTAATATTGCAAGAATCTAAAGAACGAAATAATTTTTCTACCTATCTATCTGCATCGTATCGACATAAAAAAATTAATTTTCGTAGCAAATGAATTTTTGATGGATATAAAATGAGAGAATTGTACAAAGATACAATTGCTGTATCGCGTTTCAGAATAGATGAAACCGTAGAATTGATTGCGGCAATGTATGGAGGTATAGTATTGCTTGCCATTTTTCAATCTCTGTACTTTCTGAACACCTTGAGTATTTACACGAA
>NW_017259291.1:211225-212034 GCF_001594045.1 Atta colombica | reverse complement strand
TATATATATATATATATATACATGTTATGTATTATATAAAAATAGAAAATATGTATCATAATAAATAACTAATCATAAATAAAAATATGCATATTACTATGGCCAAATAATATAACTGCGGTTTTACACTCAATTTTAGTCAACCTAAATCAATAAAATTGTGTAAATCTTAAAGATTTATTAATTAGGTGTGAAAATGTTAAAAACATCATTTTGCCTCGATAATTTGCACTTGACATATGCAATAAACGATGTGTATACATATATCCATATTTGTTGTTATAATTCAATCACTACGTCATGATCATCGTAGATTATTACAACTTGTACTTATAATTAATTGATCAGTCTTGCAATTTCTATAACATACAATGCAATTGTATAACAATTTTTTAAATCAACATTTTGTTTTTGTAATGCAATTGAGAAATGCTATTTAATATAAATTTAAAAAACGTTACAATTTTTCATTATTTAGGTTTTAAAGTATGTCAAAGATATTGTGTATATTTAAAATACATTTCTTATAGACAAATGAAAAAAATTATCTAATTATTTCTTTTATTTAAACATAATTTATGTAAGGAGAAGTATTATTTTCCAATTAATAAGTAATTAATCGCACACACAAAACCGAATCAAAAGTATATTTATCAGAAGCTGATTTTATGATATGAATTATGCAAAAAAATTAATAAGTCTAATTTTTTTCATTAATATTGATAATATTAATAATATTAAGTAATTTAATTATTCTTCTAACACTTAAATTTTTTTTTGAATGTATTACAATTAATAAAACGACCCAC
>NW_017259291.1:195886-210882 GCF_001594045.1 Atta colombica | reverse complement strand
TTTTTTATACGGACAATTTTTTATACATATGTATATATAATTGACAAATTAACAATCTTTTACTGAAAAAACAGAGCCTCAAAATCTTAATTTAATCAACTAAAATATATATTAATTTTAATTGCAATTTATACTAATAAATATTCGGGTTTTATATCTAAGCTTTCCTATAGTTGGTAAATGCACAGAATATCCGACCGAACAAGAACTTATCGAACTGAGATAAATCTTGAATGCTAAGAATCAAATATGTTCAAAGATAAATCAAGTAAAATATAATCCTTTAATTATTTAAAAAATGGTTAATTTTTAATGTTTTATTGTTATATAAAAATATTATTATTTAGCATTCATTACTTAATAAAATACATCTATATACATTGTTAATATGCTATCTCTAAAGATAAAAAATCATTTACGTTTCCTAATATTTCATTTGTTGATAATTTAATAATACATAAATCTTTATAATTCCTCTTACGATCATGAATATTTACCTACAGCAAAATCCATCTTTAGGTAACAATTTGAATGTTAAATATTATTCTTTAGTGATGTTTTTTGTTACAAATAAAAAGTTATTGTTTAGTTATAAATCTTGAAATAGAAAAATCTCAAAAATAGAAGCGAGAAAATTAATAGTAGTAAAATAAAATTTCAACAAATTTTATTGATTTTTTGTACAAATTTTTTTATTATTGTTAAAAAATTCCTTTTATGGATTTTATATTAAAATGAATAATTATGTTATCAAATTTTATCATAATAAACATTAATAAATCATACTCCTTTATGTTAATTTTTATCATAATAAACATTAATAAATCATACTCCTTTATATTTATTTTTATCATAATAAACATTAATAAATCATACTCCTTTATTTTTATTTTTACTGCTATTAAGTGACAAAACTTATTTTTGTTTTTAGTTTAAAATTTAACGAATGTGTTAAAAATTAATCAAACAGAATAATAGCATTTAATGTGTTAATTGTGAGAAAGTTCATGCACAACCAACAAAGTTTCGCTAAATTACCGATAATCTATTTCCAACTTCATTAATCTCGCAATAACAAAAGCGATGAACTTATTACAGTTTAGTGTTTAGTTAATATCTGGATAGTGTGTACTTTCTCATTTACGAATAATTACTATTAAAAATCTATCAAAAGCTTAAATACCTTTTCGGTACATACTTATTTTCTTTTCCCAATGTTTTTTAATGCTTTTTTCACATTGCTTACCTATAACTTTCTATTAATAAAAATATATATATATTTGCTTGACACCATTACGTTTCTTATTGTTGGGGTTTTCGATTGAAAAAAAAATTTACAATGTTTTTCTTTTAATAAAAGCAATTTAATTGAATTGGGTTGAGTGGCTATAACTTTGTAATATAACGTTTAAAAGTTAATATTTCTTATGACAACAAATATGTGAAAAAATAATATATAAAATATATAAAAGAAGTAATAGCAAGTCCTTGAGGAAAAAAGTTTCATATATAATTAAATACAATTATATGTAATTATATAAAACATTAATATATTTTATGTACAATTATATATAATTATATGTAAAATATGTTTATATATAACATTTTTTTCTGAGCCTTTTGCTTAGCTATATTTTATATATTTTTTAATATTATACTACATTTATATTAAATTTATATTAAAATGTCATTAAAGTCTATCACACATCGCGTAAAATTCAACCAATAATATTTTGACACATTCATTCCAAATGTGAAGAATACGAAGATTAGAGAGGTTAGATGTAATCTGCAAAAATTTTTCCTGAAAAAATACACGAAGAGAATTTTAAACTAGCCAACAGCCCGTCTAATTTCTTGAATAAATCGAGAAATAAAACGTCACATCCAGCGAATAAAAATTCAAATTTGCCTACTTTATCTGATTACTTATTTCCTTATCCTATTAGAAAAATCGCTACGAATGGACCGAGTTAAAGGAATGTAAAGTGGAATCTTATAACGGAAGCGAGTCTGCATAATGAGAAATAAAAAGCTTCTAGCCGGTGTGAAGAAGCATCAAGAAATCTGATTTGTTCTATCTCTTCCCGAACAGAATTGTAAAACGATTTCGAATACATCGTGCATTGACCAATGTTGCTTTTTTTTTTTGTCCAATCAATGCAGTCGAATCTTCGACAACTGGACAACGGCCAGATCTTGATTTCGCTTCGAGGAGTACGGTGAATGCTGCCTCGATTTTACACACCGCAAATTTGCCAAAGCTGTTACTTACGAGCAACTTAAAACAAAAACTGCCGGATTGTTGCCAAAGTGATCAACAATAAATTCATAAAAAAAAAGTCGCAAATGACTGAATTCCGCACAAGTAAAACATATACGATAAAGTGATAATTCTTTCTCGTTTGACGACGCGATAAATTTTCACATGAAATTTAAGGTTTGTCAAGAACTACGTCGTCGAGCTTGAAGTACGTGGTTCTAGACCAAGCTAGTACCTTGAGTCCTCGGAAACAGCCTTGGTATAATAAGAAACTCGAGGCTGAGTAATGTCCAGTTATATTTCTTGGACTTCACGACGGAGCCGAAACTCTTTTAACCTATCTCTCTTCTCTTCCTTTTTCTCATGGGGTAACTCGAGTGTTTCGGAGTGGTCTTATGATAGTTGATAGATTGTTAAATCTTCACTTTATAAGTAATTGTAAATTAAATTAGGGTTACTGAACTTTATATTACTTACTTAAACTTTGTGATTTTTTTTAAATTCTTGTTGAGTCCAAAATTGAAAATTAATGGTCAGGTTTAAAAAAGGATATTTTTAACATAAAAATACAAGATATTTTTAATCAATAAAATATATATAAAAAAAGCCAATCAGAGCCAAAATCAACTGTTTAAGTGAGACATAAATATCTTTATTCTCGTGTGAATAACAATAACGAACTTATAAATGTTTTAACTCTTCTTTTTTGAATCCTTATCAATATGAAATCTAATTCTAAATTACATAAGTACATAAACCTATTCCAAAAATGTAATTAAAATCGATGCAATTATCCGTTTAAGGTAATGAAGCACGACAAACTCGCACGTTCTTTCCTATTCAAATGCCAATTTTTTTAGATAAAATAAAAACGGTGTCGTATACATTATGTCAATAGTCAAAGCCATCTCGCTCACCAAGATATTTTTAAATATTTACACGAAGTAGCAGTAAAGATTTTAAGAAAAAGTAGCATTTCGATCATATTAGGTACACATTTATCTTAATTGGCCACATCGATTACTCCATACAAAGAATTTTCTCTCTTTTAAAATCTCATACGTTATAAACAAAACATTGTAAAAATATAAACGAAATATAGTATTGTAAAATATAATACTAGTGCTGCGATAAAATAAATCTCGAAATAATAATCATTCGTGATAGTTAGAAAGCAATTATTTATCTTCGAAATATTACATCACAACCACAACGTTTTGTTTTACTGACAATAACGGAATGAACAAATTGAGCAATAAATTGAACATGCAATCGAGTCAGATCACGGACAGTCTGCATTTCCTAATGCTATCTATTAAATTTATCGTGTAATTATTTATAAAGCAGCAAGTAGGACATATTGAGTATTAGGTCATATGGGGTCTGGTTATTTTATTTCTAATTTTACAAAAAAGTTGATTTTAATAGTGTCAATAATGAAACGATTTTTGAATATTTAAAAAGAAAGATCCTATAGACATTTATTTAGTTACTAGAAGAAGACTTAATCTATTCAAAATACCTATACAATTTTAAGATGTCTATACAATTTCTTTTCTGTTAATTTAAAAAATTCAACACTCAGTTAATTAAAATTAAGTTAGCCTTTTCCTTACAAATTTTTTTCCTTTAAAATTGAAGTATAATCTTGTTTTTTAGAAATCATAAAAAAATAAATATGTGTCGAAACTTATTAAAATAAAATGTAAACTGATTCTAGTTTCGACAAATTTTAAAGTACTAGTTCTAATTAGTTTTAAAAGCTGCGCTGCGCTATCTTTTCATACATATAATTTTGAATATTTGCATATTCAAGTAAAGAAATAGTAATTCGTTGCATATGTATGCATAACAAAAATATACACGGAAAAAAGATACAGAAAATCGTCGGTATCTGATTCTAAGCAAAATTGAATGAAGAAAATATATAGAAGTAATTTCCATGGAATATATGCGTTACATTACGATATTGCGACATATCGAAGAAGAGATATCACACATGGCACGCCCCAGACCATCACGCGACGGAAGATATCCGAATATCGGCCTCCAGAGTCCTCATTTTATAAATGTACGATTGCGTAAAATCCAAAGCTTTTCCTTCCGTATTTCAGTCCCTTCAAGAATGTACTACGATTGGAAAAATCCATAAAATCTATTTAACCTCGAACTGTACACACGAAAATAGCAGCACACATGTATGTGAATTAATTAAACAACGCGACTCTTTGTATTTGTGTAAACCTAATCAATTGACATTTAACATTCTGTTTCAATATCAATAGACTCTCGGTTTGTTTATGTCAGCAGTGATTACATTAATTTTATCTATTATAATATTAATTTTATCTATTTAAATTATGCATACATATATATAAAGAAAGCCATTTTGCTGAAGCTAAAAATTTAACTAGATGCAGATTTAAAAATAATTTTGGACTATCAAAATAATTTTATAGAAATTTCAAATAGGAATTTCATGATGAGTAATGCTGCAAAATGTTTTGACATTCCAGCAAAATTTAAACATAATTATTTTCCTACATAATTATTTTGATGTTCTAACGAAACTTTTAGATTTGTTTCTAGCTAAAGTTTTAGAATTTAGATACTTCAACAAAATCGTTCTCTCCGTGTATCCCTTCTAGGCTAAACAATTCCTTTCTTACTTAATTGTTTTTTACTCCAGATTTCTACCGTTATTGAATGATAATATTCTAAGCTTAAAATAACGGTATTATCGATATGTCAATTTTACGTACAAGGAAATAAGTCACTCTTAATTAATGCAATATAAATTTTTAAACGTTTCATATTTTTAATGACAAAATATTTATAATTTAAATTTTTATAAACACAAATAACTAATTAATCCTTCGTTAATACACGTATACTGGGTACTACTCGCAAATTATTTTAACTCTCTGAAACTCAATTTTCTTTTATTTTGTAGAACAAATGTTTATAAAAAATGTTTATAATGTTTATAAAAAAAAATCTCTCTGTTTTTTCAATTCCTAAAATAGCTTACATTCAATATGCAAAATAAATATTCTTTATCTAAAACCAACTTACAAACTAATATTTTTTTTCATATCTGAACAACAATTTTGTAAATTTTTAACTTTTAATATTGAATTTTTTAAAAGACACACAATTTTTTAAAGATTTTATTCGTTTTTTTTCTATTCATTGAACTCAAGAATTTTTTTCACAAAAACTGTAATGAAATTTCAATCAAAAACTATTTAGATGTATATTCTACAGATCTTGAAATTGATTCATAATTTTTTTCATATTAATTGGATTTTTTTAAATAAGAATGTCAGTTGTTTAACATTGCTCTGAGTGTGAGCCACACAGTGTGTCAAAAAAGTGGTATGTCAACGAAGAGTTAACTTAAAAAGAAAGAAATAATACGATCACACTATGAAATTCAAGTTTGAAATGATATGGAATATGTAATCCAATTCTGTGTGTGTGTGTGTGTGTGTGTGTGTGTGTGTGTGTGTGTTATTACACTTAAATAAAATATTATAATAACACAAACCTTAAAAAATTGGAATCACTTATCACGCTATCTGCTATCTATAATATTGATCTATAATATTTATTATCAGAAGATTCAAATTACCAAATAACCAAAATACATTATATACGGACAAAATTTTTAGAAATCTGTTTTCACTTGTCCTTTCAATCTAATAGATTGAATCTAATTATCACTGAAGGTATAGCTTAGTGCTCAATGACTTCGTTCATTTATGCATAACGCATCGATAGCATTCTAGGATTAAATCATCCGCAATGCGCTGATCTATTGTTAATCTCTTTTGTTGTATTTAATTCAGGAATGTCAGGCCTAATTTTCCTCTTTGTTTCAGTATCCTTTCATGGCCATATTAATTCGCAGCCAAGTGACGTTTTAATAGAACCGCAATACTCTTTACATTTTCGAGGCTTCCGACATAAACCGCGACTCGTACAGTCGTGCTGTAATTCAACCAAAGTTCCCTAATTAATCAGGTCCCAATTAGTTCGTGTAACGAAGGTCCGACGGTTATAGCGTTGGAGGAACACAGTACCCGAGCGAGTGCACGAAGCAAAGAAAAGAAAGAGAAACGTAGGAGTAGAACAGAGAGTCACGTCGAAGTCAATCGGCGCAAACGGTTGTCCGATTTCCCTCGAAATTACGTTCTGTGTCCCAATTCCACACGTGCGCGAAAGTGACGATGACGAACAAGAAGAGCTACCTCCTTGTGTCGTCTTCCAATATCCTTTTGCCAATTGACAAATATAGTTGATCACATTCAATCGTTATGCAAACATTGCACGATCATGTTGATATCGATACGTGTGAAAAATTCGCTCGGTTTTCGATTGCTTCGAAAAAAAAAAGAGAACAGTTGCAAAGTGAGAAACGAAATGTCTCTCATATGTTGTCATCGTATGTCATCCTGTTTATTCCGTGCACCTTACAATCACGAATCGAACCAACCTGCAACGATTTATATAAGTCAAAATTTTTAACTGCTGTGCTTGTCAACGAACGTTACGTGGAAACATTGCTTCGTGACATTTTCCAGCCACCAGACCGTCATGAGAAATAGCACGAATGCAGAAGAAAATGTTACAGTTGTTACAAAACTTATGGCTTTATCATTTTATTGTTACACCCGCGCGAGAGGTCGTTTCAAATAGATGAGTCAAAAAATTGTATGAAAAAGAAACAGTTCTGGTATTTCGCGTCTTTCCATTTATAAAGCTTCATCTTTTTAAAGTTAAATCGCGAGGTCTTGAATTTTAAGGATGCACTTCGAGTAAGTTCGGGCATATTCTACATGTCTGATAATTTGTATGCGTCAAAATGCACCAAGTCATATGGATAAGGCAGATGGACCAACTACAGCGCATATCCACCCATATACACACATATGTACACATACAGATATATAGACATACGCACACGCTCACATATATCCAATATCCCATTGAGATGCTATATTGAAAATCTCACCTAACTTGACATACCTTAGCACTTTGTATGTTCTTTTCTATTGTAGTGCGCGATTGCAGTTCCTACGGCTTCGAATAATTTCTAAAAACGTCTGCTGGGTTCCGAAATAATTCTCCGAAATATTTTCTTTTAAATAAATTTTCTTTTAAATCCAGTACTTGAGGAATGATTTCTATATAATTATTATATAATAATTTCGCGCATGTATGTGTGTGTGTGTGTGTGTGTGTGTGTGTTTGCATAAAAATGATTGCCCAACAATTTTATTTTTGAACAATCGTCTTTGTTGCGTCTCTGTTATCTGCTCTTGTGCGACTTACTGTTGGATATACGAAATTATTTTCGATTTCACGATATTGTTGCCCTCTTATTTTTCCTTCGAGACAGGACGGAACGAGATCTTATTCGATAACGATTTTTCTGCTAGTCACATTCAACCATGTTTTATCAAAGCTTTTCCTTTGGACAAGAATGAGCTATCGAGAAATGATTATTATCCCGACATATAATGATATTATTATCTTCTTGTTAAAGTCTCATTTTAAAAATAACGTTCCTTTTGCTTGAAAAGATTCAAAGATTCTCAGAGAATATTTGAATCGATTTCTATTTACGATGCTATTTTGCAACAAAATGATATATTTCAAAATAACTTCTCCATTTACAATTAATTGCAATTACATATAAAGTACATTTATTTGCGCACATGCGGTATTCTTTAATTACATATTTATTAAAAGATAACAATGTACTTTATTAACAATATTAACACGTAGATTTATTACATGAAATTTGTTAAATGAATAATTTTCAATCTTGCATTATATTTTTTCTATCTATCGGATATAAAATACTTGGACTGATAACAACCTTTATTTAAAAGCTCGAATACAGAAGTTCGATAGAAGTCAGAACTTTCTTATCGAGATAAAATTTATTCAATCTCGAGAGCACTCGAAGAGTTATCGATCCGTCGCATTCATCGGGTAGCAATTGTTTATTTTGCTAGCTGGGAAGAAGTAGTGGTTGAAGCAAGATCTCGAAAGTTAACCAACTGTTTTAGCTGATGGATAAAATTTTCCATAAAATTTCAATAGCATGTAGAAAAGTTTGTTCGTGATTATAAAATAATTGAATTAAATAAAGCTCGTATTTCGGTTTATCAAATTGTTGTCGCTTATAATTCAATGGTGATTTTTTAAATAGTGTTAAAAAGTAAGACTTTTGTAAGTTTAAAAATCTTTGTATCTTTAATCTATGCATAAACCAGAATTAAAAACATCAACTCCAATAGAGAAGAAATTATATATAAAGATAAGTTAGAATAAATATTTGGAAGAATGTATATTTGAAATTTACTAAATTAATAAAAAAACTTATTCGTAAGTAAAGTGTTTTGCAGTTCTATGTGTACATACAGTTTGATGTTGTTTTAATTTATTTATGGAATGTTATGAATATAATTAAAACTGTAGAGAGAGAGAACTTTAACAATTTTAGTAAACCTATTGTAGGATACGTTTATCTAATTATTTAATTGCTTCTATGGAAGTTTCCCGCGCATGTTACTGCTAGTAACTGCTTGAGATTGCTTACATTCTGAAGCAGTTTACTGTACGTAATGTTCATTTCAGATTCATTACTTTTCCGACCAATCCGATCCCAACACTAGTTCAATAACGCAGAATTTAAAACTCCGGAATCGACTCAACCATAAATTTATCGATGCAGTTCAGCGTTTTAGTTCGATTCACACGATTAAGTTCTCTTGGATCTTCAATATATCCAGAATGATGTAAATGAATAAGTACATATTCGTCACTTTTCTCGCGCTTAAAATGTAAACTGTATAAAACACATATTTTTGCTCTCACACAATTATCGTATCTAAACTAATATGTATAAATTCATTACCTTTTTTCTCCACTGATCAAGGTTTATAAATGTATGTTTATCCGTTCGTGAAACAAATATGGCAATTTATAATTATTACTTCAAAATATTCCATTAAATTATCTGTTGTTGTAAATCATTTCAATTATACAAATATAAAGTTAAAATCAAGATAATGTGAAAAACATTACTTCCAAGTATTTTTACAAAAATACAGCTGAAACAAAAAGTTAGATGCAATACTAAGGTAGAAGACCGCGCGAGAATAGCCGCAGAACGTTCATTGTGAACCAGGTTAAAAACGGCAAAATGAAATTTCTACATTATTTCACACCGTAACTTCTATCAGAGAGTTTAAAGCTCATTCTCGACAAAGCTTTACGAATTCCTTACGATATGAATCAGGAATGCAACCAGTAAGAAATTCTTATTACGGTATTGAATCGTTTTCGTTAATATCCAGCTCCGTAATTTATTAATCATTGATCCTTTCAACATTTTAAGTGCGACTGAATGATGTTTACTTTGACATACTTTCAATTTCAGTTGAAGTCTCTCGCACTTGCGTTTTCTCATGTTCCTCGTCGATGATGCGATATAAAAACTTGTGTTCAACTTACCGGAAATTTATAGGCGCCAAGCTTACCTCACAAAGAACGATTCTGTCGTCATCGCTTCACTAGAAATCCAAATCCGTTTTCTCATCCCTTATTCACCTGCGGTCGAGCATACTCTTTCTCGGGGGTTGAGGCGTGTATAGCCACGAAGGGGTAGTTCTCCGGAATATCCGGCACGAACGACCATGGCACCTAGAAAAGCGGGGGAAGCGGGCACGCTTATTACGTGCACTGGAAGTAAATGAGAAGCTATTGCTGCACCTCCAAATCGGATTCTCATTAAAGTCCTGGGTTCAGCGGAAATCGCGTTTTATTGGATCTTTGATTGACGAGATTACTGCTAAAACGCAAGCACCGATACCAAACGCGGTCTAATCGGCCAATCACAAGCCCTTCGGACGTTCCTTTATCCTAGCTTTCCTTTTTATCAAATTAAAGTAGCGATTGATATAATCTTTCTAAGTTCAGTTTGAAAAGTATAAACTATTTAATATACAAATCTATAATTACTTTTTAAAATTCATTTTGTGTTTATATTAAGATTCTGTTATTTCCGCAATTTAATGCGTTTTATACTAGTTTTGACAGCTGATTTATGATACGCTTAAGAACAATGCAATACGATAGAATAATGACGTCAGTATCTGCCATTGCTATTTAGTTTAAGTAGGTAATCACCTTCCATTGCCAAGCGACGAGTAAATTACCGCTTCGCCGCAATGCGCCATTATTTTGCTGGGATAGTAAAAATTAATCGGCTTAGGCATTAAGTTGCACCGTGAAAAACGAGCTATAGACGAGGTACTTGTCTTCATAAGCAAATTAACTCACTAATTACTCTACTTAAATTAACTCCAAATATTTCCATTTATTATGCACCAAAACTACATTTGAATATGCTTCAGTCTCGCAAGCCCAGCTGCTTCAAACTTGTTGGAAATGGAATTTGAAGATTGAAATGGTCTACTTTAACATGCAGTTATTGGAAATGTCTTACTTCACTGATTTTTATTGTGCAGCGAATTCGTATTTAGAATGTCATTGATTTTGAAGGTAAGACGCAAAATCGATAAAATCAGTTCGTGCGCCTTTTATATGCTTAATGATAATCCATAATAATGATCAAATGCTGACTAATAAGTGACACAGTAAGTCTTATACAAAAACAATTCGCGGAAAGATTAATTTCAGTCTGTCAGTTTAAAATATATATAGATCCTGTACCAGATTAAATTATGACGGGCTTTATTGATATCTACCAATATTTTCTAACAATAAGCGTAAACCTGATAAATTGCGCTTTAAATAATATCGAATCGTTGTGAAACAATGAAAATTCGCAAATGAATGTTTTATGGGTTATACGCAAATTTAATGTCATATCACGCACAGCTTCACTAAATACAGTTAACAACATGAAGCGATATTGATCGAACGTAAATAAATATGTATACAAATATTGCAGTTCGTGTGTGTGTGTGTGTGTGTGTGTGTGTGCGTGCGTGCGTGCGTGAGTGCGTGCGTGCGTGTGTGTGTGTGTGTGTGTGTGTGTGTGTGTGTATATGAACGACGACTCGAAACAGTTTTATATATGAAAATATATATACACCGTAGTTATATTTTCCTCACTCACTTATAAAGCTAACATATTGAGAATACACGCACATTAATTAACTTTTATATTTTATAACCCATATTTTCGTTGTCAATGTAATTTTATGCATACCGAAAAATACAACTTTCAATATATTTGTAAATTCCATTCATATAGAATATCGCCCTATATGATAACATACAATCATAATAAAAAAATAAAAATTTAATTGATTCAATACTACGTACTTTTATTTCAAAATTTGATAAACCAAGATAAAACACTGTACATTTGACACAAATGTACCTGTAAGGGAAATAAAAACGCACATACACCAATTGCACTTAACCGTGCTGGAAGCATCGATCAGACTGATTCTCAATCCGATAGCTCGTAAAGCGTATAGAGTTCATATATTTCGTTGTCTTGGCAAGGAAGAGGGGAGGAGGGAGAGAGAGAGAGAGAGAGAGAGAGAGAGAGAGAGAGAGAGAGGAAAAGAAAGGTGCCAAGGTAAAGGGAGAGCGCTTTCCGTGTTACGACATCCAGCTGCAGTTTGAGAAAAATGACCCGTCTCGTAGTTTCTCCCTCTCGTAACGAAAAATCCCGTTCCCGGCGATATATCAGATCGCGTCGCGTCTAAAACCGATGGTGCAACTTTTGTCCAATAACGCGATACGTAAACGTCCGTATACACGGCCCAACGAAACCCATCCAGAGTAGATAGATATATTTGTGCGAATACCCGGAGAACCCAGTCCGAGCTCTATCCTTTCGGTTCCGATCTCTATACTAGAACACTCGGTAGACATTATTCTTTCGCGAATTGCCGATGCGTTTCAAAAGTGGCTCTTTGTCGTAACCAGAAACGCCGTGAGCACTCACGAGACTCCGGGTGCAAAACATCGTATAAAATCGAGATAGGAAAGCAAGCAGGCACGCTCTCGGCTCTGTTGTCCAATTCTGCCGAATGAAAAAGACAAGCATATACGCGCGTCTAGTTTTTATTTAGGAACATCGAGATCCAAAGAGATTTTTTACTATTTCAAACGGCTTCGAAAAGAATAAATATATGTACAGAGATTTTAGCATTGCACGTCGCGTCGATATGATGACAGAATAAAAGTAGAGCGTGTCAGAATTTTATCATTTCCCTCTGTACTTGTATCTCGCATATTTCGATGGAACCGTGCCTTTCTCATGATTTAATTAACTATTTCCGTCATAATTTTTATATATACCACTAATATTTATATATTGTATATAGAACTTGCGCCAGATATTATACGTGAATCTTTAATCTATACGTTTACCTTAAAGACAACATAAGAAACAAGATATTATAACTGTATAACAATAATTTATAATATAGGCGATGATTATGTGTGCGAATATCATTGTTGAATGGAAGGGCGATCCTGTGTGGAATCAGTACATGCGAAGAAAAACCTATAATATAGCTCACACATCAAGTGGTTTTTTTTTCATTTTTTTTCCTATTGCGTCGTATAACGTTCGGAAGGGAAAATGATATAGGTTAAAAGTACGTGAGCGAAATATTTTACGCGCGTCCCCACGGCCAGTCGGAAATACGGAGTATCGTCGCAAGTTCCTATTCTCGAACGAAACCGACAGACTCTGACAAAGGAAAAAGATCGACCTCGGCAAGGTATATCGCGTTTTTACAAAGAATCCCTCGATAGATATATGGCCGGTATCAGAAGCCACATGCGTGTTACACGAAAAGATATAGAGTTTGGTGTCCATTGGATAACACAACTAAAAAGACAGCGCGCGAAATTGTATTGGCGATACAAATTGTAGATTGATATATGAGTTATTGTATTACTAGATCGATCTTGTTTCTTTCTTTTCAAATTAAAAATTTGTTCGATAATTAGCATGTAAAAAAAAATTTTGTTAGAATAATAGATTTTATGTTACTATAGCAAAATCTATCAATCATTATGTGGACAGCAAAGTGATTTGTTAAGATTTTAATTATTGGATATAATATTGCGAAAATTACTAAATATTCTGCTAAAAATAATGATAGAATAAATTAGTTTTCATTTAGTTATAGCTTTTACTGAATAAATTTAAAAGATATGACGATTGGATATCATTTATTTGCACTTTCAAGGAAGCGAATGTGACGAAAGGATAAAATGCGTGTCATACTTTTACGACTCTTTGTAATGCGCGAAGCATATGGTACTGTGGCGGCTGTCGCTCCTTTACGGTACTGGCTTCTACTTTGATGTTTTTGGTATTCAGGCCACGCGCGTCAAAATCACCAGGTGGTAAAAACTCGAATGAAGGACGAGTGCAGCGACTCTCGAGATGTTACGATACTTACAAATCTTTACCGTTGTTGTAAAAGAAGAAAAGACGAAAAGAATGGAATTTAAAGAAAAAGAAAATAAGAATTTTCATGTCATTTCGTCTATAAGTAAAAAGCAATGAACTAAAAAGAAATATACAAATTACTACCTTCATTACATCGAGAAAGCAAATATTTTTGCAAAAAGGAACAGTTAAATCAAATTAAAAAGAAACTTTATTCTGTATATCATATTTGAACAGAAAGATCAACAATTTTCTTTTTCTCGTCGATAAGTTTGTCTTCTTTTTCTCGCGACACACACGAGTAACTTTTCCTCGATATTGGCTCGTCGACATGGTTTTTCATTAAGAAATAACGCGAGTCAGCAATATTTCTAAAGTACGGCACAATAATTCGTTTCCTCATGCACTGTTTATACCACTCATACACCTTCTTCATGGAGCTTCTTTGTCGAAGTAACTCCGCAAGACGACTCGACTGCCGAGGAGCTTTCGTGCTCGTTTTAATGAGCTTACCCTGAAGGCTTCTGACGTACGTCTCGACGTCGATGCTTCTCTTAACGCCTACAGCCAGTTCTCGTAGGCTGTCCTCCAAACTCCCGTAATCATTTTCAACTTTGTAGGGTCGATTGCTTTCAGTCGCGTAAAATAGCTGACATTTGTCACCATCACGTAACACCTGGTAGAAGGAAAAGTCCTGGGAGAAATGTAATCGGAGAAAACGAGCAATTCCGCATAATATTTCCCCTCCTCTCTCTCTCTCTCATCATACAAAAATCAATTATCTGAATCGCAAAAAGAAATAAAATTTATTTAAATTCTGAAAAATTCTTTTATATTTATTATAAATAAACATACGTAAAAGCACAAACGAGAACAGCTTTAACGAACTTGCGTTATTAAATTTTCTTTACTTACAGATATCCAATAGCGTCCCATAGCTCTCTGCATATCGATCAGGACGCTTCTGTCTGCCCCTTTAATGCCGAAGAAGACGCGCACTCGCAATAACTTCGGCAGCGACTGCTCATTTCGCTTTGCTAAAACTTCGTTCCGAGTTCTTTCAGAAACTACTTTTTTGCCAAAGGGGAACAACCAGTTGTACGGAAATGAATAAGTGCTTCGTGGTAATTCAATTCTATCGTAATCCGTCCGTTTGTCAGATATCTGCACACGGTTTTGTTGTAAGATATTTACCAGTTCTCTTATTATCTTGGAATTGATATTAAAGTTACTTTTTCATAATGAGAAAGTTAAACAAATTTTGAA
>NW_017259291.1:168092-195786 GCF_001594045.1 Atta colombica | reverse complement strand
ATATAAAATTTATTTTCTTATTTATTATTATTTTTCAAATTGTGCAAAAGATTACGAAATTAATGCCAATTAATGCCAATAATAATATATTAATAAAGAAATGTAATATCAATTATCTAACCCGATATTTATATAACATTTCCTTTGATCCCAATTCCGGCTCTACTGGCACAAATATAATCAAGCGATGAAGTTCCGGTCGACGTGAAATTGGATACTGGATCATACCCATCTCGTCGCCAAAGACGGCTGCCAGTTCTTGCTCGCATCTAACCGATCGATGAACGTACTCACAAGCTGTCAGATCGCGATTCATCGCGAAAATTCTGTATTGACTTCTCGCTGGAAACTTGAGCATTTCACAATATCGTTCATGTTTGCAATGGATCCTTGCCTCCGAGTTGGCGCTTTTTTCTTCACTATTTCTTTTTTCTTCGCCGTATTCAAAAACGTCGTTGTTGCATTCGTAATTCTTTTGATGGTCCTCGTTTCGATGATAACGCGTGGTACCATCACTTTTAACCTCAAGCATATCCCCAAGAATACCAACAGTCGTGAGAATCGTTTGCGAATCAGCTCCGGATTCCCAAAACTTATAAGTCGACATCGATCTACCACCGCAAGTAGCACATATCTTCCAGAATACCGCGTCATTGTCGGAAATCTGACATTAATGAAATTTTCTTTAATAAAGGGGATTATTAATATTGAAACATGTACAATAAAAATATGACAGAAAAACTATAGTTCATATGGTATAATTTCATAGCTGAATCAATCGACAAAAGCACACTGTTATATAATCAATATTGTATTATAGACGTAATAAGAATAGAATTTCTATATGAAGTTGTTGCTATTGATTTAGAAAGAGTTCAAGAAAGAAAGAGCTTCAATTATATTTTCTTCTTTTTAAACTCTTGGATTCAAGAGAGATGCGGTCCATTTAGCGCTATTTACAAATATTTCGAAATATTTGATTGATCAATTAGAAGAAAAAATTTCACTAATTGACTAATCAAAGAATGCTTCAAAAAATTTGTAGCATCAAGTGAATCGCAGCCGCTGATTCAAATCTTTCTAACGAAACATAAAGATTAAAATCAGAGAATGCGCCATCTATATTTATTTTTCATACAGTACAGATCATTCAGGTAATATTGCAGCAACATTGTAATATTCCAATAATCCCACAGAGAACGTTATTGCAAATGTTGCAGCAGATTATGAAATTCAATTAATGCCAATAATAATATATTAATAAAGAAATGTAATATTATGAAATATCTACTCGGTATTTATAGAACATTTCCTTTGATCCTAATTGTTGAATGTTACTATAAGCTCTGTACTATATTACGTCTGTTACATGTCTATGTATTACTGATTGTGAGTATGCGTACCACGATTTTTTACCTTCAGATTAATTTGATCTTCCATTGAAACTTCGTAATGACCTCTTCTTGATATATTAATGTGGAGATTGTCGGGCATCGATAAAGTACAACTAACTACTGATTGATCATAGAACACGGTGGCGTAGTCTTTGTGCTCCATGCGGAAAGTCAACAAGATCGAGACAAAACCGTCCACAATCGATACTCTTGTCTGTTTCTCTTGGCATTCGGTGTGTGGCATGGACGAATTTTCATGCGAGAACTCAATGTCGGGAGACAATGTGGAAGCATCTCGATTACCATATTCTTTCTTTTCAAATGTTTCCGTAATTCCGAAATATTGCAATTCATTTTCCGTCCATTCGCAAATTACTGGCTGTTCCTCTATCGTGTAACCAGTAATAATGCATGTGCCATCTGATGATAAAATATCGAAGGCAAGTGATATTTGATAATAAAGAACATCAAATAAATATATTTCTTAACATATTACACATATTTGTGTACCGGGAAATGTAACAACCAATTCTCCATTTGAACGTAGCAACGTATCAGTACCGTCGGCACGACGTGTGAATACCTCGTTGACCTCGTAATCCAACGTTGTCCTAACGAGCAATCGATCGTGTTCACTTACGACCAGATCGTTCAGCACCTCGTAGCATCTACCATCGTAATTTACTACTGAGTATCGTAACACTTCACCTACAGCGAATGCTCCTGTTATCAATGAATCGTCTCCCTTGCTCTAAGATAAAATGTTTAAAGAAGTCAAACATTAAATATTGTTTGTTGTAACAAACTCGAAGTTCTATATACCTTCAACTTGATTTATATAATAAGTTTCCCAAAAATTTTTAGCCAAAAAATATTTAAAAAATGATACAATAAAACAATTTTTATTTTTCAATATAGTCAGCCTTTATTTCAATATATTTTTTAGAACGATGAATTAATTTTTCTATACCATTAAAAAATATTCTAAATTTTTCTACTTAAAGTGATTTAATACTGCGGAGATTACTTTTTCTGGCAAATTTTTTCCACGTAGATCGGATTTTAGAAAAATGAAGAATGATCTCTACAGAGTTATAAAACATTTTAAAGATAAAAATTCAGAATATTTTTATTTAAAAAATTAATTCATCGTTATAAAAAAATGTAGTAAAAATAAAAGGTAACTGTATTGAAATATAAAAAAATAGTATGTTACTTTATCATTCTTTTTATATGTTGAAAACTTTTGGATCTATACTTTACGTACAATTAAATTGTAATTTTTGGAGAAAAACGATGTAATTGTACGAAATTAAACTTATCTTTAAAATCTCAACTATCAAATCGTTCAAGTTATTTTCGCGTCCCAATTAAAACGAAACTTAATAGTCACGAATTCTCCTACTGATGGTATATGTTTCGACGGTTGCGCGTCCAGCATCGATCCGTTGGAACGCGTCTCCATGGAATCTATGACTTTATCGCTATGCTTGGCCGCCACCGATTGACTCGAGTTGCCCTTTCTAAATTCTGCTGTAGAAGAATCCTCAATTTAACTGAAAAATTCTCGTTCTCTTCGTAGTTGACCTGCGTTTCTTGTATACTTTTTGGGTCCGTTTTGTGGATGGATTCATCGTGCGATTGCGGCTTGTTGAAGTCCATGCACGTCACGATGACGCCATTCGAGCGGAAGATGATGACAGTATTGTCGTCCAGATACTTTAAGACGGTACCGTTTCTAAGAAAGTTCCGACAGACTTCATGGGCTGCACCTGCGCACCCGGGACGTTTTGAAATGTACGATTGTCGAATGTAAAATGGATTTTTGGTGTCGTCCCCAATGGTTGGTTCTATCAATAATCCCGAAGGCCATGAAGCACGAAAGTCGAAAGTAAAATTTTGCCAATGGGAATCGGATGAATTTTCAACTACAGAACGTAAAAGAATTATTCGAATAATAAAGACGTCTATTTTTTATTGTCTGCCATTGCATGAGAATCATTATCTGGTAAACACCAACTAAAAGTAACATAACATCAGTGTTATAATTTCATTCAAAGTAATTGTAATATAACACGTATATTACAAGATAATTACTGAGTGTGAAATTATAATAATACAATGATGTTATATTACTTTTAATTGATGTTTACTGGATATTTATTTTCTGACTATATCATTGTTTGATAAGTGTTTAATAGCTCTAAAGCGAGGTATTAATTACCTAGTTCTCTCCTATTCCGGTAGAAACCTAATACAATTCCCCTTTTCGTAGTTAAGTGAAATGTGCTTGTTGACTGACGGTGACTAACTCTGCCAGACAATCGTAAAGTGCAGTTTAGCAGAGTAACAGCGATGCGTAAATTGCGGTCCCCGTGAAGCCAGTCCTCGAGTTCAATCCGCACCGATGTATCGCCATCCAAAAGAAACTTTTTGCTATGATGAATCACTTGAACACGAAGACTTCCAAGATCGTATCCAACGAAGTTGTACGATCCGCCCGTCTCGTCACATTGAGACGATAGAATTTTTTTCATCGGTAAGAAGAACGTATCGACATCATCTATCTTTGTGTCCGATTTTTTCTTTGTCATTGACGTTTTTCCACTCATAACTCTTCCATCCGCCCATTTGCTTTCGTTGTCCGCCGTCGGCGACTCGTTCTGCTTCTGTCTTGTCATTTTCTTTCCGTCGATATTCTCCATCGCCGCCTTCTCAAATTCCTTCGTTTCGAAAATTTTCTTTTGCCCGTCGCGATCCAAACCCTTCTTTAGATGACGCGCTTTCAAAGAATCCCGAAGTATGAAGCACTTGTCGTCGAATATGATCGCGTCGTCTTCCACCTTGATGGAATTCTTCATAAATCTTCCTGTCAAGTCCATCCTATGTGATTGGCGCGTCTCCTGCTCTCGTTTTATCCAATTCTCTTCTTTCTTCGCAATATATTCACAGAATTCATGGAGTCCGATGGGCGTACATATACTTGACAAGCACCTTTCCTCGGACACATTATTTACCACGTCGTTGTTGCTAAAGTAAAGCAGCAGCGAATCCGTCGGCTTGAAGTATCTAGCCACGAAACGATCGAAACTTTGGAAACATTCGTGGACGACCTGAAGAAAAACCCGGCTCGAGAGTAACTCGACGTCTTCGTATTCTTCGAGACTCGGTCTTTGGTAACTTCTCTTCTTGAAGACATTCTTGCACAAATATCCCGGAAGCAACGTCTCTCTAAAGTCTGTTAGCGTGAACAAAAGCGGGCATTCGGTGAATGCAACTACCGGCTTACAATAATCAATCTCGATGTCGCTTTTACAACGATGTAATCCGGATGCAATGGTTGGAGGTGATGTAAAATTTGGCACGCTGCATGCTCTTTTTATCGTTGATCTCATGTGTTTTAATTCTGACAATTCATCTTTTGGCGGTTGCACTAATCGCGATCTTGCTTCGCGACTGCTGCCGGAAAAGATCAGGTCGTCAAACATCAAGAGATGTAAGTAGTGAACAACTTCCTCGCGACTGACCTTTTGCTCTCGATTAAATGCACGCGCGATATTGTCCAAGTGGCAGAAATACATATCAGATTTTGATCTCGTTGGTATTTCATAATTCCGCCAAACATTAATTATTTTCGGATTTCGTAGAACTCGTAGAACCGCGTCGTCCAGATGAGTAACTCTATGATCGTGGAAGTGACGGATGATCACGCTCAAAGTATCTCCATATGGTATAACTTCAAGATCAGAAGACTGCAACGATTGGCTGGCACCGTCAGCACTGGTATCGTATTCATCGATAAGCTCGTATTCAAGATCAAGTAGTTTTAGCTTAGCCTGCATATTGAACGTAGGGCTTCGCTCTGCTGTCATTGATGTATTCTCGTGTCTCGTATCGGCATCGCTAAATCCTGTATCGTGATCGGCAAGAAAACACCCATCGGTCGCAAGATTGTGTTCGACCTGAAGAAGTATCGCGCTCAATATCAATGGAGCGCCAATATATTCGTTAGGTATGTTCTTCAATACATCATCGTAAATCTTAGTATCTACTACCTCATCTCTTTTATCAAAAATTCTTTTCTCCAGCTTCATATTTTTAAGATACTTTGCATGCTGTCGGTAAAGTTCGTACAAATGATATAAAGTAAAAAGTATTCTATTGTATATGTCTCGCCTCAAAGACTCCTTCTCGATAATGTTAACTGTTTCCGGGAAGACTGGTAGATCGATAGTAAGAATAGTTATGTTGGCATACATCGGATAAGCTGATAGATTAGCGAATCGTTCGCGCGTAACTCTCCAAAATTCAACTAACTTGATTTCGTTGATATGATGATCTTCAAAGAAGGGCGTTTTATCTCGGATATCGTTTTCTTTCGTTTCGCGATGCCCAATGTATTTCTCGCCGGGAAGCTTAATCTCCAATATACAGGTCAAAGGAACTCCGACGCTTAACAATTCCGCTGGTAAATCGGGATTATGAAACCCGCTAAGTACAACATAGAGATTCGGTCCATCAAAAGGTACGTTACTTGCACGTGAACGTATATTCGCTTTGCCATTGAATACGTATTCGGTCTTGTTACTATAGACTCTTTGAGGGATAGGATCTTCAATAGTGCTTTGCGAAGAAGCTGAGTAATGAAATTATTACTATTATGTAAGCCGGAGAGAAAGAAAGAACACGCGAATTACAAAAAAAAATAATCTGTTTCGCTAATTATGATTGCGATTTATCGAATAGGGAAAATAATAGTATTTATCATCTCATACGATTAGAGATGTAAAATTATCGTCAAATACACATGACGATTACTTAAAATTACGGTAAGGTGATAATTTTGATAAAATTAGTTATTTTTTTATAATTTTATAATCATGATTTTTTAATATAGAAGTAAACTGCATTCATGTTTTTGATGTTTACAAGATATAACAACATTCTTTTTATAAAAATATCAAATCTATCCTCATGTGAGTTTGATGGAATTGCATCTAAAAAAAATTTAAACATACTATGTATATAAAAGAAGATTAATAGTAAGAATGTTAATATTAATTCAACATTACTTTAAATAAATTATGCATGAAGAGTTTTCATTAAAGATATCAAACCGACAAATCTTATTTAAAACTTTGCTGATTTGCTATCTTTAAATGACAACTTTTCATACATACCTGAAAAGTAGATAATGTTGAATTAATATTCCTAATATTATCTCACTATAATACTATCTCAAATTTCTATACATAGAACATTCAAAATTCTTTTGAAATATATTTTAGTTACAGTGTGTCTAATTTCCTAATTATTACATACGTGTATATATATAGTATTTAATAAAAAGTATTTCATAAGTTAAATAAAGTATTTTAATTTATTTATCTTATAAAGTTAAATAATACTCCTTTTGAATTATACAAAAATTTTTAGTTTTTGTAATTTTTTTTCTAAATTAGATACTATTTTATTAACTTTCCAAAACTTGACAATTTATCATAATTTATCGAGTAAGTTACCGTTAAATTGGGCCATTTTTATCTCCACATAGCTACATCATATTGTTAAAAGCTTGTCTTTAATGGCTTGAAATGGAAAAAAAACAACTGGCATTGTATCATTTACTTGAGCTGTCAGTATTCTGAATTGTCCGATATTCTTCATCAATTTTGCAGTCTATATTCGCCTCTACTTTAAGTCTTCCAATGTACTTGGTTTTGGTGCGATAGATCAGATACTTTATGAGCCGTGCAATCAGCCAGGTAGAGAGATGGCCATTGTTTTCGCTTAAGACGGTATTCGCGTAATGACAGATACTCTCGACAGCAGGACATTTCTCTGGATCTTGTTTCGACAACGTTTTCACAGTGTCTATCGTTTTCTGATAACTGAGAGAATAAATACACGCCTGCTCTTCTTCTTCGACGGTTTCACTGAAGAGAGAAATATAGCGGCTGTGCTCGACAAATGTCCCTACCATCATCGTTACTATACACCACCAATGATCATCGTTGATCAATATGTAATCTAACGCACTACACCAATCAGCTTCATTATGTATATTTGTTATATTTTTCTGACTTCTGTTAACAATATTGAATCTTTTAGATTTCTTTTTCATTTAGAGGTTATTTTATAATATTTGAGAACACCTAAGCATAATAATCATACGTGAACGTATCAATAAATGAATAAATCATCGAATGAATGAATGTGACAGTGCCTATATCTAATTTTTATCAAAGCACGAGTCATGAAATAATAAATTATGTAAGCATTGTATCACGGAATAATAAATTCTTTGTGTGTGAAAATTATTTATTTTAATATCATTACACACATATATTCAGTGTAATGATATTAAAATTATATTTATTACACTGAATATATGTAAGAATTATGTAGTTATTCAAATTAATTCGAATTTTCGTACTGATTAATTCAAAATGTATTTTATAGTTACGGAATTTATTCGAAAACAGAGTTTATACAGTATAAAACTATGCATGCAGAAGTTGTAGCAGCTCATACCGGCTAAATGTTGCAGAGAGCGATCAGTTCTTTTTTTCTGCTAAGGGATAAAAGTAAATCGAGCATTTCACAACGGGGACACTGGTAATGGAAAACGTATTACCGGAGTCGTAAGTTTCGTCAGTAGGGACATGGGTTCCGACATTATAACACGGATGTGCAGGCTGTACTTAACGACGAAACTCTGTGGAAACTGTAATTTTCGTGTGAGGGGACGAAAAAGTAGTCGATGCTCTGCACAGTACCGCCGTGGCACGGAACGCGTGTAAAATACGATCATGGTAAAAAAAAAATTAAACAAATGGGATGCCTAAACGTGCAAAGTTACGCGTGAAACTGTTTTCGCATGTATACCTCGGGCTTTCGCGAGGCAAGCGCGATGCGATGTTCGTCAAAATCATTGGATATTATCGATAAATGCAAATGTGCAGATATATTGCTTGTTATATAGCTCTCGCATTATAAAAAGAAGCTAGAAGAGATATTTTTTACAAAATTTTTGTTACAGTGCATTAAAATATTTATAGTAAATAAAAAATACTCAATTATTTTTGTAATTTTAATTAAATTGATATTCTGCTATAATTCCAATTCTCCGATGAAAGCACCGCCTATTAAATTTACGTATATTTGGAAACGCTGGACAATTTAATTAAAATATATGTAGCATGTATGGATGCTCTATCATTCGGATTTTATCACAAAATAGAAGCGCATAAGATTATATTATTCCAGTTGCTGGGAAAATGGGTGAAAATTATAGAATGAAATAACTTAAAGATATATTAAACATGTTTATAATGGAAATGTCAATATCCGCGAAACCAATATGAATAATGACGAGATTATAAATTTCTTTCATTTCTTTAAATCTTTGTCTTTTCTCCATTATTCAACATTAATATTTGCTTTTTTCTTTTTATCGCTTTACAAACTATATCAATTTTTATTAATGTCGTACGTCAAATTCTTAAAAATCCTGATAGATTGAAACGAATTTGAATTTATGAGAAACATTTCTGCAATTATATGATTCGTTTCTACGTACGGTTTCATTATCACTCTGTTAAATTCATTACGTTTACAGGAAGGTTTGTCCGAGAGATGTGCAACGCACAGAATACGGGAGCTTTAATTAAATTTGATAATGAAAAAGTTTATTGAGTCGCAGCAGAATTGATAAGAGGAAGAGAGGAAAAGATACGCTAATTGGCCGACAGTTTTGCGTCCAGCTAGCACGCAATGTCATGACAAAAAGATCTACCTATCCACCCCCTTTATGTCTCAAAACGGTGCGAGCACGGTTGCCGCGTGGCAAGCGAGAGGTTTGATTTTAATTAAATTATAATGTAGTTTTGCTGGGTGCATAGCTCTATACACGACTGACTCCAAGGGCCCAGCCTCTCCATCGTGCTCGCGTCTAAAGCGCGCTACGAAAGCACGTCGTTATCTCAGTTTAGTTCCGGCGTGCTGTTTTCGGAGAAGCGCTGAAACAACGAGGCGCATCGTGATAATGACCGAGGTACTCGAGGTACCATTCGCCACATCTAATTCCCTTAATAAACAAATCTTTATTACTCGCCTGTACAATGGAAAAGATACAATTATATTACATAGTCACGATATAAAAATAAACTCTGTTTTTGTTCATTAATGTTTGTTCGTTCGCTGGCGTCGCTATTTTATATACGATACCATAATTTTGTATCTTTTTGTGAAAGAATTTGTCCCATTTTTCCTTAGATAAACGAAGACTATTTGCAATTAACGCTACACCTGCAATGAAAAATTTCTCTCTGTATAAATAAATTTTCTATCCTTTAAAACAAACATAGAAAATTTACAGATTAGCCAATTATTTACTTTTGTCGTGTTTTTTCAAAAAATGACTGAAGTCAGATCGTGTGATATAATGACAATTATGAAAATAAATATTCACATATGACGGTAGCAGAGATTACGTTTGCGTGAAAATATTTTCATTTCTCATAATGCGGTCAAATGCATAATGTATTTTGAGGTAGTGAATATTAATTAGATTCATGTAGAATACATGAGGATAATATTTCACCATTTCGCTTACTATGAAGAGAATCTAACATCACAAAAAATATTCTACTAGTAATTTTTTTATCTTTCATTAATAATATATCTTCATTTAAGAAATCGAAATTAATTTAATTACATTTAAACAAATTTAAAGAGAAATAAAGATTTCTTAATAGAATCTGAATAGAACCTGAATAGAATTTGAATAGAACTTAAATTAAAAATTTCAGCAATTCTATCTTATCATCGCGTCATCGTATCATAAAAAATATACTATTACTCATATTTCCCAATATAAAAAAATAATGTATATAAAATTTTCTTTGATTTCTATATGAAAGATATCAATATGAAACAACAAATAATCGAAAGGTAGAAATATATTAAATAATGAATAACATTGAATAACGTTTGAATAAGAAAATAAGTTGCCATAAAATCAATAAATAAAACTGTTATTATATAATAATAAGTAGATATTTTCAAGTGTACAACTTAGTCTTTTTCTTGCAAAAACTTTATATATTTTCTTTTGTATTTCTGCATGAAGGCACGCACTCTTGGCGTGCGGAAATAGTTTGACAATTGAGATGCAAAGGAAGAGAGTACGAAATACTTTCTTTGTAGGCGAAGCACCGAAGTAGCTAGCAAACTTCTCGAGTTACGAAGACTGAGAAGTATAAACTTCTATATATTATAAACAAAACTACAAACAAAACTTTACTCTGTAACTATTCAAAAAAGAATATATACAGATAATAAAAATTAATCAAAATCGGAAATTTTCAGAAATATAATGTAATCGATTCACACTATCGGATACTATATCGGATTACACTTCCATTATCGTTTTGATATCATAATTATATATTGAATCAAATAGTTATAGCGTTGTAATTATGATGCTTTTTAATTTTTTACCAATATTTCACCATTGTTAATAGCCATAAAATTGTGTGTTATGGTTATTTTATGGTTACCGTAAGAGAAATAATCCTTGTGACAATAAATTGACTCAAATAAAGAGAAACAAACAAAGGAAGAAAGGGAAAAAGAGTAACAGAACAAATTTAATATTACAATGTTGTTAAACAACATAACATAATTAATAATACAATTAACGTGGTTAGACATGTAAATTAATGCATTATTAAGTGTTAATCTATTGTAGTATTCACTGATTTTAATATTATATCAATAATAAATTATGTTTAAATTGTTGACTAATCGATTAATCGAGTATAGATTAATAACACTCTCATAGAATGAATTGAATTGTTAATGAATATCAATATATGCTAGTGATGTTCCATGTTCTCACTTAGCGCTCTCTGTACAGTGTGTTCCATTTTGAATAATTTAAATATGTTATATTACATTTAATCTTTGCAGATCATTATTTAAATAATTTTAAAGAGAGAAAAAGAAAGTGAGAAGAAAAGAAATGTTTTTGGAATAATGTTTTAAACAAAGATTTGTTAAATTTATTTTTATGAATATCATTATGTATATTGGAGCCTTAAAGTAAAGCTTTAATATATGGAAAAATAAATATTTTAAAAGTTATTTTACATTTTATCGCGCGCGCGCGAGATATATGAAAATTAAAATACATGACATTCTACTCCTTGAGAAATCAAATTGTTTAAAATAATTTTTTGAAATCATTTTTTTTCAATTCTAAATGTATTTTTAAAAAACGAGACATTTTGTATATCTCCAGAAAACATCGATGGATCGCAACTTGTTCTGATTTCTGTTGTTAGAATTCCTATTCCAGCACATAGTCATGACGTGGTCAATCAGTAGCTTTAACTCATTTACAGACGACTCAAGAGTACAAACTGTATTTATTTAACAAATTTGCCTCGCTTAACATATGTCAGTAAACAAAGCAAAATATATACGGAATTCTCATGTAACTAAAAACAATTACTAAAGCAGTTACGTAAAGTAACGTTGTATTTAAATTTATTTCTATAATATTGTAATTAATTTAAAGTTTATAATTGTAATTAATATTATAATATTTTAATCTAATATGTTAATAGATTGTGCCGTAAACTTACTGAAATTGATTTGTAATAAATAAATAAATTTAATTTGAATTATGTATAATTATTTTAATCTAAGAATAGAGAGCACATTTGAGTAATATTCTATTCTATCTAAAAATGTTCAAATTTACTAAATGTAAAACTCTAAATGTGGAATGATCTTTTTTTAATTTAAATTTTTTGTCAATAAATGATAAATAAATAATAAGTTGTTGATAAATAATAAGTTGTTATGAATAATATATTATCTATGAATAATGTTATAATTAATTTAACGAGAAAAAAGTAAAAATAAGGATCAAGTCATTGAAAAAATGATTATAATTATTTACTTATGACTTATTAAACTATGATAGTACTCCACGTCAATTTAACGAGATTATTTCAAATTAAACGGTCATTTAATTGACCGCCGCTCAGAGAATCAATTTTGAGATAGTTGTATGGACGGATGAACGGATCTATGAATGAACAGGATTGGGTCAGTTTTCGGGCGGTATCAGAACCTGCAGATATTGTAGGTAGGAACGATGATAGGTAAGCCGACGTAATGCGTCGTCCCATTTAAACCCGGAAATGTAATGAGGTGGGAGGCAAAGGGAAACGACAACCCAATGGCGAATGAGAGGACAGTTGGTGTCGGCCGTACAACCGATTTGCCCGAGCGATAGTTTGAGTTTGAGCGAAGCACCGGCGTGTTCCTGGCGATGACCCTGCTGGGAAACTACGTGCCGCTCTACGTTGTGAATCCGACAAGGACCACTTATCTCCCGAGGCTAAATCCTAGACCAAGTTTGGTACCGTAGTCAGGATTGGCCTTCCACGACTACGAACTCGAAGCGAGCTAGCTACCCGCTATTAAGCTGTACTCCATGCAGCCTTGCATCTTTGCAGATCACCATGACCTGGCCACAAACCGCGAGCTAACTATCCTTCGTAATTGTTTCCATTTAGCTTTTTGTATTGTTTATTTTGTATCGAACTTGTGATGCAGCAAATTGAAATTGTGATGTAAAAATTGTCTTCTTTTTAAACATAGAATATTGTGTAAACCAAGAAAGAAGCAATGAAACACGAAAAGAACAATTTTGTTAAAGATTTTGATTATCTTAAAATTTAGCTAGATACAGATCTGAAAATAATTTTGTTGGACCATCATCCGTCAAAATAATTATGTAAAATGCTTAAACTGGTTGCTAAAATATCAAAACTTCTTGCAACATTGCTTATTATGCTGGAGATTCCTATTTAATTATTTTGATAGTTCATTACAATTATTATTTTTAAGTCTGTATATAGATTTTAGATAATTTAACAGAATTCGTTCTTTCCATAAAAGAATACCATCAATGACATCAAAATTATTTCTTAAAGTTGCAAGTACGAATATAAAGAATTACTCTGTAAATAAAATTTTCTTTGCGTATGACGTTTACTGAACAAGATTGTCGAGCACCATTTGTCTCCTCGAGCAAAATGAAGACTGGGGCGGCCTACTAACACAGCAAACTGCGTCGGGCAATGCGGTAGCCGACTATACAAGCCATTAAACCGATCTTGCACCTCTGCATGTTACAAAATCTCGTTTATCGACCGTTAACGTATACGTGCCCAAAATTGATTTGATTAATTTGACAAATGCAAGACCATTTCTTCGTCATACTTTCGCGGAAGATTTTTTATTCCTTTATATAGAGAAATAATTTAAAAATAGATATTTTCTATTAATATAACTATTTGATGGATATTTGAAGCCGATAAATGTTTATATGATTTTTAGTTTTCGCGAGAAATTGTATTTAAATGTTAAAATAGGTTTAGTATGACTTCGAGTATACGACAATTCTAAAAATATGTTAATTTTTAATTTTCTGGAGAGATGTATTCTTCAAACAAAGCTGTTTCATGTACGAGTACTTTATGCGTGCACGTGTTTCTGAAACCAATAAATTATTCAATAGATGAAATATGAGCGAATAAGATAAAATTATTCTCTGCCTCGAGAGATGCAGAGTTAAGCTCGTACATATACAAAGTCATTTCAAAGATAAATACCTATATTGTTTACATAAATTGTAAATCTTTATACTTGTTTAATTTATTAATTAATCGATCATTATGCATGATATTTCTGAAATGTTTTATTTCTTTTGAAAATAAATACATGAACAAATTTAATTAGACAGAAATTTCTAATGAAATAAATATACAGTAAAGCCTTGGATATCTATAAATACTTTCTAGATTTTTAATTAAAATAATTAAAATAAATAAATAGATATAAAATGCAAACGCAACAATTGCAATCTTAGTTTAATAAGAAATTATGAATATTTTATTAATGAAAAGTGTGTTTAATTATGGAATTTAGGATAAATTACTCACATTAAGACGCAAGTAAAATGAGTTTGCAAATAGAAGATTTTATAATTTATCTAATGCTTAATGCTAAATAAAGCTTTGAAGGATTAATAGCACAAATGCATAAAAGAGTGTTTTTCAAAAAACTGTTACAAGAAAATTTTTTAAATCGTTTACATTTACGTCTTCAAATGCGATACAGAATTGAAAATAAAAGCATTATACGTTGAAAAAACAAAGGAAATTACATTAATTCTACTAGTCATTTATATTAATAATTAACAGCGCTTCTTTCATAAAATATAAAGTAAATTCTTCAACGTGAATGACAAAGTCAATTTAATTTATTTTTATTTAATATCTTGTTATTAAAAAGGATATCAACGTTATTTTTTACATACTTATAGATTACAGAACAATTTAGACAATTTAAGTGTAAAATTAATTATCTAAACAGAATGAAGAACGTTTAGTCTTGAGCTTTTGTTTCAAGTATATATTACTTTATAAAAATGAAAAATAATAACTTTTTCAAATTAAAGAGTGCCATTTTATTTCGTGAAAAAATTCTTCTACCACAAGAAAATATTTCCTCTAAAAATTACAACATTACGTATTTTATGACAAAACTGTATAAAGCTATGTGTAAAAAAAATAAATGTTTCGTATTTTTCAACGCCGTACCCCGGCACAAAGTTTTCACGTGTAGGATAAGAAAACAAAACATTTTTGTCAATCTATGTAACTACGAGATTACTTTATTTTGTCCTTTTTTCACAATATAATAATAGTTTTAAATAAATTTTTTTCAATGTAAAACAACTGATTATTGATCCGCTGACAAAAATGTTTTGTGTAGGGATATAATTTAACAAACATATATATAAAATCCCTGACACAGACAACGTTAGTAAGACAGATTTAATCGCTATACCAGTCGATTCCATAAAATTAGATGGATTGCACAGCTATCAAACCTTTCGTTATCTTCATACATCCGTGCGTGGATATCGGACATTCATAACTGCGAGCGATAAATGGATATCGGCACACATATCGTCATGCTTGGTCAAGCTGGCCAGACGGAGATATATCTGTATGTATATTGAAACGTTCCATGTGGAACAAAGTACTGTAAACTTCGAGTGACTGGATTTTAATTAAATTCATATCGATCGCATTTCAGTCCCCAGTTTACACCTTGGTTATTTTTAATATCTCCACATTCGAACTCCAATTTTAGAAACAAAAAATCCACTTCAGCTTTCCAAGTGGCATACGGTGCCGCCATAGTGAATACGTTGTAAAATATGTCAATAAATATATTTGCAAATAACGCGCACAAAACAAAAATCGCATTGGTATTTGTTACAATTGATTTTGATAGTATTTATCAGAAAAAATCAACCATAAATAGGAGTACTAAAAATGAAAGTACATATTAAAATGAGGTTGATGTATACGTGAAATTCATGCAATAATATTTGTAGTCACGTTAATATCCTGCTTTTTTTACAACACATATTTTTGCAATTGCAATTTTCGAGAATCTATCATGAATTGTTTTTCACAATTTTGTACCAAATTTGCAATTTGTTTAAATGATACTTGTGAATAGCGAATTATATACTAACGCGAGTGCCATACGAGATTCAGGTCCGATTCCAAGGATTAGGGATACAAGGCACATTGCATTGTATACCTCGAGAGTATCTAATGGCAGAATCGGCTACTGGCTTAAACTACATCATTAGCTAGAAATTCTAATCCTAATGCGATTTTGTAATATTATTGATGTAATTGCTCTGACAAAAGTCATGTATTAATCAACAACCGAATCTTGCTTTATAAACTATCGAAATCCCCTATAAACTATCGACTATAAATGACTGAGGTATAAAAGTATTCATTTAATTTTACTACGAGAATAATTTTTAAAATGCGAGAAGGATAGGCGAAATTATGTTATATTCTTGTTCATAAAAACATCAATTTTCAATCTACAAATTTTTTATATAATTATCGGTAAATTATTATACAGAGCATAATTGCGCGATGAGTAACAATGTAAAAGATGCAATGGAAAAGAATTTCGCTAAATAATTAAAATCCGGATTTTAGATGTAATAATTGTTTTACCAAAAATTACGTGCCAATAATCGAATCTTGTTTTCCGATGTTATCGGCATGCGAAACATGACGTAAAAAAGTAGATGTTCATTTAAATTCACAGTACGAGAGTAAAATGCGAGACTAAGAGACGAAATTTTACGTATTTCTGTCCATAGAACATCGATTTTCGATCTACAAGTTTTTTAATATAATTATCGGTGAATTATACTAATTTCAAGCATAATTGCATGGCGAAATAATGCGGAGAATGCAACGTAGAGAAAGATTCTGTTAAATAATTAAAGTTCGGAATTTAGATGTAATAATTGCTCTGCCAAAAATCACGTGCGTTCAGTAATTGAATCTTGCTTTTCAGTATCGGAATATAAGACTGATGTAAAGAAGTATTTATTCAAATTCATAGTACTACGAGAGAGTAATCCGCAAAATGCGAGAGGAAGAGGCGAAATTGCGTGTATCTGTCGAGCATCGATTTTCGATCTACAAGTTTTTTTATATGATCATCGGTAAATTACACTGAGCGTGATTGCGTGGCGAAACAACGCGAAGAGTGCAATGTAGAGAAAGATTCCACTAAGTAATTAAAGTCCGGATTTTCCTCATGGGAAATATAGAAGTATGCAAATAAGTGGATTAGCGGACGAAAATGTGTTTGGTTTATTAACTTCTGCTGTTATTATCGGATTGCTTTTACCTCGAATCCCTCATTAATTCATCGCTTGGCGACTGAGATAAACTGTAAACTGTATATAGAGATTTACATAATATACACATAACTAGTATATATATATATATATATATTTAACTAGTAGTAAAATTATATATATGAAAAAGATTATATAAATACGGTGTAAAAGCTTTAATTTGTCATTATTACGTATAATGAAGCGATATTCATCTGCACTGCGTTAGAAGTAATGATACTTTGTCACTGTCAACTTGGCCGATTAAGAAGATAGAAGGAGACGAGCTGCGCGAATGGGCGGACAAGTAGAGTAAATCTACGATTCGTTTAAGCTGGAAAAGTCTTTTAGACAATTGAATTCATTGTCAGGATGAGGGAGAGGGGAGGAACGTCTGCCGGAGGAAATACGCAGAGAAGTTCTTGCCGTTGATACAAGCAATTAGATGGAATGGTAACTAAAATTGGATCATTTGTGCGAAATATAGTTTATGATTTTAATAAGATGGGTAATAGTTCATCCAAAATACATTTAAAGTTTCTCATTGTACAAATATTAAATATTTCTTTATATATTTGATAAATATAATTCCCATTTAATGTAAAATTGGGTTCAAAGAACGCTAAAGTCAGATTCTCTCAGAAAGAATTCTACTACATGCTACTTTCAGGAGCGAGAAGAACTAATGCGCGGAAAATCCACAGCTCGTTTCAGCTCGAACGATACCGGAAACTTAATTTCATTCGTCTGACTCGAAGGAGAATTCAAGAGAGCAGAGTCGAAATGCGGGAAAACTCTGAAAGCTTACGACATTCGTACTATTCGCGGAACATTTTTGTGTGACAGTCCATACTCGTAATTACTTTCGATCCATGTGACTCGTCCCTACTATCTTTTCACTGCCATAGATGTTACTTGATCGATAACGCGTTTGCCAAATTCTTTTTTTTTTGTAACGTAAAGCAATGTTTTTGCCTTAACACGTACACCGTTAGTTTTTTTTTGAAACACAACAATTTCAAGAAAACAGATGTACATGAAATTGTCATTACTTTGAATTTAATTACAAACATAATCTAGAAAAATGACCATTTACAAGCAAAGACAAATTGTTCTCCAGGGTCGTTTTCTTCACCGCAATTGTGTGCGAGATCGTAGAAAATATAAAAATATAAATGTAATATCTTCTTACTTTAATGCAGTCGTTTAATGGTTCCTTCTGTCCCCCATAAAGACAACAGCGGA
Organism: Atta colombica; assembly: GCF_001594045.1. Classification (NCBI taxonomy): domain Eukaryota; kingdom Metazoa; phylum Arthropoda; class Insecta; order Hymenoptera; family Formicidae; genus Atta; species Atta colombica. The sequence goes on along the minus strand of NW_017259291.1, from coordinate 177,330 downwards.
AACATAATGCACAATCGTTCCGCGCTTTCCATTCTACATTTCCAGGCTTTTAGTTTTCCGATATATAGAACACGTGAAATTACTTTCTTTTACACAATTTTATTTGTTGTTTTTATCAGACATTACAAATACATAAATTTTCTGAAAACTGAAAAGCATGATATGACTATTAACGATCGTCAATGTTATTAAAAAATACTTTGCCAGTTTTAAATAATCAAGTAGTTTACATGCAACGTAAAATAATAAAAATACAGAAGAATTATTTTATATCATCATAAAATTGTCGAAAATATTCACATTCTAAATTTGATACGAAAAAGTTAAATTATGACAAAAATATTTTATAAAATTTAAAACATAAAAAGAATAGAGACATATGGGCTAACACTGAATAAAACTCAAATGCAATATTTCCGCATATAGATTGCCATTTCCTCGACAAGGCATCGTGTCACACGTCCAACTCCAATTTAGCTCGTTTTTGAATTCAAGTCCGACAGTGACAGTGATTCGTTCGTTGATAGAGCAGAAAGGCTGCGCAATAACGTCATCAAGAAATTAATGTATTAATTTATGGCTTTCGCGCGCGCGTGCGGGGGAATAGAACGAGGGATTAAAGAACGAGGGATTAAAAAGATATATAAAACACAAAATAAAACACAAAATATAACACAGTATAATATGTCATACGTACACATATACATGTACATAAGGTTGTTACAAAAATTATAATACAATCGTGAAGCAGGAGATTCTTCGTGTAAAAATAGATTTAAAATACAATAAACAATTTTTTTTGTATAAATATATTCAATAATATTTTGTACAAATATATTCAATAATATTTTAATTAATAAAATAAATATATTATTGAAACTTATTGCATTATTTTAACTATACTAAATGTAGCCTAACGTAGAAATAGCGATAAATAGTCAAATTGAATGAACCAAGCAGATTGTGATTAAGACGTGTACTTAGCAAATATTCAAACTCTGTTTGTTCTAAAACAGAGCTACATATGGAAAAAATTTATTGTATATTTTCGATTTACTTTTAAGTAAAAAATTACTTCTTTCTCGGTTATTCCGATTTTCGGAACATCCTATATGTATAAGTATATGTGTGTATATATATTTGTGTGTATAATAAAGTTTTTCATACTTCTGTAGGACATCGTTGTATCGGGGGACAGAAAAGCTTTGCCATCTAACCCACTTTGACCACGTTCCTATGACCGCGTGAAAACGCGTTCCAATTTCAGTAACGACGATTTACGGCTGACGTGCCCACCGTGACTATCGTCGAAATTTCAAGCAGGCTTGCTCGCAAACTTCCTAATCGCCCACCACAACGGATCGAACTGTCTATGCAAAGAGATCGATGAGCTCACACTTTGTTTTGTAGCGCAGGAATAAGACAGCTGTCTAAACTTTCTTCATAAATTGAGAATACACCGGTGTGGAAATTTCAGAACGAATAATAGACGCGTCAATATATAGACAATCTCATACAATCACATACTAAAATCTAATCGCGCAACGAGTGATCTCGTAATCGCGAAATTTTTTTTCTCTCCACGTACATTTTCACGATTATTTCGAGGTAGCCTAAGTAATAAATGTACCCAAGTGATAAACCCCGTGGGGAAAGCAAAACGAGACGCAGGTGCTAAAGACCGTCTTCACGACATGTTCCACGACAAAAGCGAATCGTATCGGTCTCGCAGGTCGAACGGTGGTATCCACTTTCAATGGGTCCCATCAAACGCGCGATAAAACCGCTTCTCACTTAGGCTTTTGACTTCGAAAAGACACGACATCTATTCGACGATACTGAACTCCGGATTCATCCGGGTGGATCAGAAGTTCAAAAGTGCAGCAAGACGTTATATAAACGGTTGAGAGAGAGAGAGAGAGAGAGAGAGAGAGAGAGAGAGAGAGAGAGAGAGAGAGAGAGAGAGTGTGTGTGTGTGTGTGTGTGTGTGGGTGAGTGGTGTATGAGAAGAGAGAAAAGAGAGAAAGGGCGAGAATTGCCTCGATGCTCTCAAGATCAGCGCGCGTCTGAGGAATATGTAGCACGCGGTATTCGATATTCTTTAGACCACCAGTGATCCCCATTCAACCTATTCTTACAATGTGTATGCTGGATTTAGCTCGTGGAGATAGATATTCCTAACATTCGTTGAAACGGCCAGCTTTACGGCAGCTTTCGCGTTGAAAGCTCGCTCGTATACGGCCTGTACCTTCCTCCCTGCTTCCTAAAGCTTCCCATCTCTTCGGCATTCTCCACCTCGCCCAAACATTCGTGCGCAGGTATGCACTCTATCTCCTTCATTCCGTGCATGGTCCCCTTTCTTCGTCTCTTTACCAAGAGGGCAAAACCGATTCCTCGATTGGCTCTATCGGCCTCTTTCCTCTCCTTCTGTCTTTTACCCTTCTTTCATCTTTCGTCCCTTTTTTTACCTTTCATCGACCTCTGTCGTTGTTTTTTCTCTTTGTTCGATCTTTTACACCTTCTTTTCTTTTCTTTTTCTTTCTCTCTTTTGCAGTTTATTGCTTCCGCGTCTCTTGGCACCGTGCCGTCTCATCTACCCTTACTAATCAACAAACAGGGACTCAGATATAAGAATAATAATACGAATTGTAGACTGTCGTGAAAGAATAAGATAAGAATATTATAAACGCCTGACATTGCTACATATCTAATTATAAGATTGAAATATCGATTGGCACGATATGGCAATCTTTTGCTTCTACGATCGTTTGCAAATTGGTCCCTTGCGGACCAATTTATTCGTGTATTAGCATATTGCCATGATAAAATTTACATATGGAATACCTTTTGGGTACACGCATAGCAAAATTTGTAATCCTGCATATTTTATATTAATGTATGAAAATTCTATGACCATTCCTTAGCAAAGTCATGTTGTGGTTAGAGACGAATATGTATTACATGATCGTCGTTTTTTAATTATCGGACATCGAAGCATTGAAATCATACGAAGATAAATAACAGGAGCGGCTATGGCCACGTTATTTATAGTTCGATCTCATAACATAATTTTTTCCAATTTATATATGTATACAAAAAATTTAGATATATTTGATGTAGAATTCTTATGTAAAAATAAAAATCACGGTGTGCGAATTGTGTGCCACGACTTTTCTCCGTACTAAATCAAATCACGTTTCCCGTTTTTCCTCAGCAGACACTGAGATAAAGATGTCTACTAGATTTCGTGCGCAGAAAGAAGAATGTTGTTTTAATCTCGTTAACCTTTAAGACCTTATACATAACCGAACTATGGCGATATAATTATCCGCTTCCAATAATGATTAAACGAAGCCAGAGAAATGCTGATACGTGCAACCTGTGCCTGCTAATTAAAAAGTTATCGGGTACTCGACTTCTTGCAATTATCTTCATGAAAAAGCAATTCTCGCGTATGATATCAGAAACAAATGTTTTCTTTAATCCTATAAATTTCAAAGTAATACATATATTGACGTAATTAATGTATTGTAAGTTATGACTAAAAAATATCACATCGAGATATGCAGTATGCAACGTAAACATATTTTATTAATTATATGTGATATTAGTTACATTTGATTAATTACATATTTGACTTGATGTTAATTAATTTATATGTATTTATTACTTTTTATTATCATAGATTGGATTATCATAGATTCTCTACTTCGTATATAAATCTCGCATGTTTTTGCTGATTCAGCTACTGTCTCTCATTTCCTAATGTTTCTTCTGCTTTTTTGCAAACGCGCATATACTAATACATACAACATATATGTATGTGATATCTGTCTGTCTATATACAGGGTGCTCATTTTAACAGTTCGCTGACTTTTAAGATACAAATTTATAAAAAATATGTTGTCAAAATTTGTCTTATCTATAAAATTGTAATCAAAATATGCCTTATCTATAATTATCTATAAATATTATCTATAAAGCCCTAGCCATAATGCAAGGAAATAGCGATAGCGATAGAAATAACGTGATTTTAACCCATTAAAAATAAAATTCAATAAAATATACATTTCTGATAGGTTGAAATCGTTTTATTTTTATCGCTATTTTTATCGCTATTCCCTTGCTTTGTGTCTGCAGGCTTAATTTGCAGTCCAAAAAAATTAAAAATTTTTTTTTATAAAAAATTTAATTTTAATTTTTTTTAATTATCATATGATCTTTTCCTATATAAGACATTAAGAAAAATTTCTTGCATTACCGGAAATATCACTTTTATTTAATCAAACTTTTTTATTTTTTAAAATAGCCATATTTATTCCATTATTATTCAAGCTCTTATTAGAAATGTAAGCACTGAAACTGTTTAAAAACAATTTTTGCATAGTAAACATAATAAATGATTATCAATATCATTCTTTAAATATTGTTACAAAATGGGAATATTTTTAAATAGGACAATTTATTATAATATTGTTGGGAAGATTAAGATGAACTTACACTGAAAATGTTTTTTATTTCATTATATTTTATTATATTTATTTTATTATAATAAAAAAGTTTGTAACTAATGTAAGCAAGTATTAAAATTGTATATTTCCGTCTATAAAGACATTCAAAGTTCTATTCTTTTCAACAAGTTAATATTAATTACATATTTTATATTATTTGTATCCAAAACTGCACCAGCTGTAATTTTCATCTTCAAAGATTTTAAATATTATTAATTGGTTTTTTTTATGTAAGTGAATACAGCTATTTTAAGTAAATTTAGTAAATTAAATATTAATAAAAGATATTACTAAAAGTAATATTTTCATATAATTAACTTAATCAAATTTAATATTCTCCATAATATTACAAATAAAAATCGTATGGTGCTTTTTATCATATGATCTTAATTTTTTATGAAAAGATTTAAAAATTTTTGAAATCACAAGTAGCAGTCATAGCTGACATGGAACAAGTAAATATTTTCTTTGCAACCTTTTGTTGAAACTATTCCAAGTATCTCGAAAATCGTGCAGACCGCTACGATAAGTACTTTGTATATAGGGTGTCTCAAAATTTGCGACTTAAAGTATTGATAGGAATGTTTTCGAAAAATTAAGTAAAAAATGTAGTTTGTAAATTTTTATTTTAAACAGTAATTTTGGAGATAAGGGTTTATGACCAATCACATTATTATGTTTAAGTGACCTGTAAGTATTAATGAATGCGCTGAAGTAATACTATTTCGCAATTTGTGAGGATTATACGTGGTCTGTAATTAGCAGTATTTAAATTCTTACATCTCAAGAAAAAATTGTTGCTTAAAATAAAAATTTACAAATAACTTTTTACTTAATTTTGGAAAATTATCGTACTATAATATTTTGAGTTGCGAAATTTAAAACATCCTGTATATAAGTATTTAGTATAGTACAGTATGTATTCGAAATATGCTAAAAGATTTAAAGGATTTCTCACAAATTTCTCACAAATTTATATAACAATGAATGTTATGAAATGCTTTAGTTTTAAAGATACACTATAAAAAATAAAATGTTAATTTTAACTTATAATTGTATAACGAATTTTCTGAGACAAGACATTTCTATGTTAATTTTAACATTTTTGCATGCACTCAGAAAGTTTCTCTCTCTCTCTCTCTCTCTCTCTCTCTCTCTCTCTCTCTCTCTCTCTCTCTTCACTATACGACTATAAGTTAAAATTAATATTTTATTTTTTACAGAATATTAAAAAATTGAAGGAAAAATTTCAAAAATCGATCACTCGAATTATTTTGCTAAAACTTTGTATATGTTTAAAGTTTCATTAAAATAAATAAATTAATAATTGAACTCTTTTAGTGTACTTAGTATACATCTTGTATATATATATATATATATACACAGGTATATATACACACACATACACATATATTATACACACATATCGATGTATATATCGAGTAGATAGTCGTACGATTGCTTCGAGCTGTCTTATACGATGCTCCTTATACGTTTCTACGTAGACCAGTGAGTATTGGAGAGGCATCGCAATGCCTGGAATGTTTAATACCGGTGCAACGACACGGCACGGAGAAATGGTCGGCTTCAACCGCGGAATAAATCTCGTGGAATCATACCTACCAGCTGCCATTTCTTGTCTGCCATGTGCTCCACGAGAAATTTTTCAGAGGAGGAAACGCTTATTGCATTTCTATATATAGCACTTCGTGACGGCGTGTGAAACTTCACGCAAAGACACTTAAAATACTAAGTTCATTTATTAGAAAAATTCACTATCCGTTTCATCTTCCTTGCGGAACTATACATCGCATGCTATAATCGAAATGTCTTTCATATATTCTGGCAGTTTGTTTTTACACGAAATACTTAAACTTCATAATAGCACGCGATAACTTTTTTTTCTATGATAATTTTTATGCGCTGATGATTTATTAAAATATCATAACAATTTAAGATGAATCATACAATGTGTTCCTTTTATTAATATTATATACAGTGATTTAGCTAAGTTTTTGTTCCCATACAGCAGAGATCATTCTAGCAATATTGCAACGACATTGCAACGTTCGTATAGTACAGTGACATTGTAATTATTGCAACAATGCTGCTATAGTTTCTGTACTGTATGAGTTAATACTAGCTTTGTTTAATATGTATTGATATTATCATAAATTAATATAAAGGGGTAGAATTAAAAAGAGTATGATATGAAGGATAAGAAGCATTTGTAGATATTAAGTTTAGATAAAAGTAATGCATTGACAGCGGATTCTACACATAATTGCCAATAATTATAAGATACAGATGAATGTGTATTAAATAAACCGAGTCTTTTTGGCATGTAAGCTGAAATAATAAAATTTTTCCTTCTACAAACTTTATCAAGAAAAAGCCTTTTTTTATTCGTAAGTAAGTAAAACAACCAGCTAATTACGCGCTCCGCGTAGCTCTTGTTTATCCAAATATAGAAAGTGCATTCATCGCTTTCTTTCTTTCAAACTATTCTGCAGTTTCTACCTACTGCCAACCTAATAATCCTACCGTACACGATGCTTATTGGAGACATTTAATTACGATTGCCGAGAGTGGACTTCTACGACAATGGCGGTAGAAACATTCGTTAGAATTTCATTAGGAGGATAAGACCGAACGCGCTGGGGTAATTCACTTTGAAAGGACTCGACCACCACCTGAATGTTGTTGCAGCCGTACTTGACCAATCGCCATTGCTGAAAAGCGATTTGTCGGCCCAACATCGTAGGCGATAGCAGAAGGCGATGGCTTCGCTAGTACGAAATCGCATACATTGCGGACGCGCATAAAATGCATTCAGAGTCTTCTGAAAATTCTATGGGATTCGGAATGAAATTAGGATAAAATGTAATTTACCAACTGGAATTTTTTTAAGTGGATTTAAAGAAATACGCAAAGATTCACAGCGTCGTAATGGTTTCATTCGGTTTTTTCTTATTCTTAATTTGTTCATAAGTAATTTACTTAAACGCTATTGTACAAATGTAACTACTGCACATAAAACATTACGAATGAAAGACAAAAAGAGAAATATAAAATCTAATTATTTTTAATTAATTTTAGTATGACTGATAATTACAGAAGAAAGTTTTTTTCTAACAATGAATAAAAAAGAAGTTCGAGAGTTCAATTTCCGTGCAATTAGAAAGATTTTCTCAGTGCATAGGATATGCTCGTTCTCGATATTCCGTATAATTGCGAGCGTTGCACGATATTTTCGTTATCTGCTCGATAATACTGTTCGTATATTTTGAACGTAGAAATGGTCCACCGCTTATAAACTTGGGCTGAGCGGTAGCTTTAGCCTTAGCCTTTTCATAAGGATCGCCCGTGTACTCTGGAAACTTGCTGAAGCAACCATCGTGACTTCCGCCGGGTTTCTTGGGAAAAGGGACGTAGAATCGCGCCATATCGAATGTCTTTCTTGCAATCTTGGGAGGCATGTAAGTGGGCCCTAGTTCCGTATCCTTGTAAGGATTGGGAGGGAAATAATCCAACGGCGTACTAGTCGTCAAGAATCGGCCTTCAGACACTATTTCTGTTGCACCAAAGTGATGATTTACATTTAGAATATATGAATTACACAAGGAAAAGATCATAAGCGATAGTAAGAAAAATGAATATTTTAATAAACATATATAAACTTAAAAATTTAATGTCGGACACAGAAATTTAACATGTATATGATTTGCACAGCTGGATTAATTGAAAATCATATGTAATATATAGTAAGTGCAAGAATAAATTAAGAAATTTCCAATTCAGAGAATCTGCAAAAAGTTTTTAACGTGATGGATTTCTAAGATTTAAAAGATTCCTGTAAAAAGAATTTCAAACATTTATACTAATTAAGATTTCATTTAATTGTTATCAAATATTTTTTGAAGGTATTTTATGTAAAAGTTAAAAATGTTTCTCTCAAAAATTAACGTAATTCCTTTTTTTACGATATAATTATAATTAATAATTACATACTGCCATATAAAATAAAGGAATTGTTCCGAAAAAAATCCAATCTACATTTATGTTTCATTTTCTCATTAATTTTTTTACACTGTAATTGGAGAGAAATTCTCTCAATGCGTTATATACATACATCTAGACATTAAAAAAGTTAAAATAACAAAATTTTATAAAACACTTTTTATTGGCAATTTTATTGTCTGCATAAAGTGGCAGAAAAATTTTCTATCGTTATTACTAATATATACAGTAGTGGTATTCGCTATCGTTATTAGTATATAAACTATTAATTAGTATATAAACTATAAATTAGTTTATAATAACTAATTTATTATTATAAAAAAATAATTATTTATTATTAAAAAATTGTTATTTATTGGTATATAAACTATAATTTATTATTAAAAAAATTGTTATTTTAATTAAAGCGAAAGGTATGTATATTTAGCTTTTAAAAAATTATGCAATTATTAGGTGTACAACTTTGCTTCCGCCGTTTTTTTTCCGAAATTCGAGGCTTTATTGTAAAAAACTGAGATTATACATTTATGATTCAAAATATTGTCCATCGCTGGCCACTACTTTCTCTCATTTTTCGGGTAGCGTTTCTCGCGTCGAAAAAACTGGTCATCTTTTGAGGCTATCCACGAATCGATCCAATTTTTTACTTCTTCATAAGACCGGAAGTGCTGGTCAGCCAGGCCGTGTGCCATTGATCGAAACAAGTG
>NW_017259291.1:165208-167453 GCF_001594045.1 Atta colombica | reverse complement strand
TATATATATATATATATATATACGATTCAAATTATTAATTCAATCTCGAATTCAATCTCTCTCAGTTAAATTTTAGTGCTTAATAAAATTTTAGTATGAATTTATATACATCTCCAGTTTTATAAACTGCGCTCTGATTTCGTTTTCAGTGTTAAAACGCTATCTGAAATTGAAATTGAGGTAATAATACTACAAATTAAATTAACAAATAATAATTATATATTGACTCTGATAAACCTCTTAAAAAACTATAAAGAATTTTTGCTAAAAATATATATATTACTAAAAAGTCATGTACATATTTAACGTTATTTATTAAACTTATTATGTTTTTCATATTATGTTTTTCATCAATACGGTCTGTAAAATATTTCGCAAGAAGTATTTTTGCGAATAAATTATAGATTTCAAAATGCTTTATAATACATGAAATAAGATAAGAAAATAAGGGAAGAAATTCATTCAACATCAATGCAAATACACATGACTCCTGCTCTTATTATATTCAGCTCAACTATCAAAATGAACTACTTTTAATATAAATCTCTACCATGAGTTATACAAACGAGCAATAGTTTATTTTATTTGTAATATAAACAAAAAGTTTAATCTCTTTTTAAGCTATTTTAAAAACACCCATTTTCAGCATATCTCCTTTCAGCATAAAATTTATGCATTTTTTCTTAGATTATATATTTCAAATTTATCGAAAATTGTTTGAGCGGAGATTATATCGTAAGTGAACGAAGACGCACTTACTTTCACCTACTTTTTTGATGCGATCGTAAGGCTCGTGAGAGTGTGATGGATAAGGATTTAAGCAAATATTCGCGTATCCTGGGCCGCCAAGCGGATTGGGCTTGATCTTCATATTAGGTGGAAGTGGCTTTGTTTTCTCTTTTTCTTTCGGCATTAGATTAAAGTAAGAAGATTTAGCAAAGCATCCATACCAGTCCCCGGGCGTCGAGTGCTTCTTCGATGGGGATGTCGGTAGCATGCGACCACCGATCTTTCTTTTCTCGTCTTTTATCTGAAAGATTTGAGTCGTAAAATTATACTTGATATAAGATAGGATCGGATATTATGAGCGCTGCAGGTAACAAGCACACTTTACATTTCTGTAACGTTGGTACTGGTACCAACTATTGTAAAAAGATGCATCTATCTTCGCGACATTCCAATATGCTGCGAAGTTTGATCTAAATTTATATACTTTATCATATTAAATAAGTACATACGTTATTTTTTTTCGTTTTATTTTTTACGTTTTTCCTTTAACTTTATAAGATCTTCAACCTACATTGAGATAAGATATTTTGTTCTGCATATTAATATTTATAAAGTAAACAATATTGGGCCATTCTAACTTCATAAAATCCCGAAATCATTACTGATTTATTAAACACGGAAGTTTTTCGGATATGCATGATTGTGTAATCATCTTCATTATTCCTTACACTCGTATATTGAAAAAAAGAGTCTGCCAAGGGGTCAACCACTATGGCAAGTATATATTTCTTTAAAAATAATTGCACAATAATACAGTAATAAAACAATACAGTAATAAAACAGGTAATACAAGCAGTAGCAGTACTAACAATACATCAATACTATCAATACATAATAGTACATAGCAATACATTAATAATATTTGGCAATATTGCGCGGGCGGCAATACATAGGATAACAATATTAACAATACAATAGTAATACTAGCAATACAGTATATTGTATTGCTATACTTAGCAATTGCTGTACATTAGTATACATATTTTAGCAGTGGTTGGTCCTCTTAGGCCCAGTTTCATAACTCATGGTTAACTCTTGACCATAATTTAACTTATTTCTTATCTCTATTCAATTCTAGCATTAGAAAAAAATAAAGAATGAGTTAAATCATGGTTAAGAGTTAATCATAAGTTGTGAAACTGGATCTTAGAGTTTGGTAACAGCTATTAAATGTATAGTGAAATGATACTAATTAAATGTTTGGTTAAACTAACCAAAAATAATGTTACTTTTACAAATATTTAATAATTATTATCAAAGTGTTACCATTTGATAATATTTACTAAATATTTGTAACATTATTTTTGGTTATATTAAACAAACATTTGATTGGCATTTGTTCTAATAAACTATTCCATATATATTTAATTAATATAATATTTATAATTATATAATTTCTTACAAAAAATTTCTTGTGCTCATATTATCCTTAACAATGCTCATATTAGCCTACCCA
>NW_017259291.1:159220-165186 GCF_001594045.1 Atta colombica | reverse complement strand
TATATATATAAATTTTAAAGATGTTTTTCTCTTTGTTTGTGTGGCGTTCTTATTAACATCTCTGCTTATGTGTTTGTGTCTATTTAACCAAAAATATAATTTGTTTTCTTACTAATAATTTATTTAAAAACTTTTTAAAACAAAATATTAATATATTGTTTATTTTCTTGAGACTTCCTTTCTATATAAAGATTATGCGTTTCGCGGGTTTCTTTCGTGTCCAGATCTATTCTTAGAATGCGAACATTTCATGAACCTTGCAGTTCACTTCATTAGGGCGAGGAGCAGTCTGATACTGATCCAAAAATAGAATTTGAACACATTTGGACATTTGGAAAAAATCCGCGAAACGCATAATCTTCATATTGTTTATTTAATAATTTTACCTGTTGGAAAATCATTTTCTTGAAAAATTTTTTATTTTTTACTTTTTAGAGTTATTTAATTATATTGACTTAAATAATATATGATCGTATAATAAATTTGAACAGATCAAGCTTAAAACAAAAAACCATTAGCAAATTGGATTAGTATAGCAGGCTAAAGATTGAAGAGGACATTTTAATAACATATTCTATATGTTTGTGTAATTAATTGCAACTAATTAACTGGATAGTTTTAATTTAAATTAGATCAATGTAACGCTGCTCGTAAAAAAAATTATAATTAAACTTTATTAAACGATATTCTCCAAGAAAGGGTATAAATTTTTCTAACAAAGATTTAATTAAAATTTAAATCTCAATCAACATTAACGGATCCTGCTCACAAATTTTCTTTAACGTTTTATTTTTAATAAATAATCAAAAAAAATATTGATTTCCTATAATTTCGCACAATTATAAATACATACCCGTTGCTGCGCCTCTTTACGCCATAATTCCGTGAGTGCCTCTCCTTCAAAAATTCGCTCATATTCCTTTTTGAATAATTGAATAGGAGGTCCGCTGAGAATCTGACGCCCTTTGGCAACATTTTCTCGAAATTGTATAGGCTTCTGATAAATATCAAAGGGACCCGGCGGTGAATCACTAAAGAAACCTGAAAAAACTTTATCCGCGAAAATCCTAGAAATACACGTAGGCAATTTGATCGTTCGGTTTTGTATGCATTACCCACTCGTTCGATATCAATTTTTCCATGATGTTGACCAACAAGCGCGATATTTATCATACGATTTTTATCCATATTTTACTTTTTAGCTATAATGCATTGTCCTTTTTTTTAAATTAAATATAAAGTAACCTCAACTTTATCGTATCATAATGAAGACAGTTTTATGGGAAACACGCACGCGATGTTCGTTTATCAAATGAGAAACAACAGGATTTATTGATGAAATTGAAAGTATTAATTTTAACTGCATGCATTTTTCATACAATTTTATATATTTTTAAAAAAACGTTAATAGCAATTATATACGTACAGTTCGTACTATGAGAATCACACCGTGGCGTCTTGAGCATTAAGAGTAAACTTATGAGTAATTGACCTGATTACCACCAGTAATGAGACGTTCTTAATGAGTTGGTAGCGGATATCTATAGTATTCTCGTTGGAAACATTTCATTACTGCTTGTTTGAAGAGACTGAATACTAAAGGAGTCACACATTTGCGAGAGAAGTGATTATAATTGTGTGCGGTCTGATCTCGTTAACGATAACGATAAGAAAGATTATAGAAAAATACAGACTTTCTGAAGTAAATGATTGATAATTATAATGACGCAAGCAGTGTTAAGTTACAATCGGTCGATAATTTCAAGTTCTTACAGTATGCATTTCTATACCATCTTTTCAAATCACATATATAGAAAGAACGGTTTAGCTGAAAATATCTAAAATATAAAAATATAAAAATAAAATATAAAAATTTAGTTAGATGCAGATTTAAAAATAAATTTGTTTGGATTATCAAAATAATTATATAAGACGCTTATCGACTTTCATACTAATTACCTAGATATAAATTTCCTAATGGGATTAACGATTGATTCTAAAATTTTCTATATATAACATGTTTACGATGTTAAAAATTATATTAAAATATTGCAAATAAATACATTAATGCAAATAAATATATCAATATAAAAATAATACAATGTCTTTATTTTAATTTATACCGATATATCTTTAAAACTATAATTATAACGAAACAATTATTATTGTAGTTTTTGTATTTGTTATTGCATAACTCTGCAAATAACTTAAATGTTATTAAATTGGTATCTATTTTTTAAAATTGTAAATAAATATTAATTTTTTTAAATAGTTAAAAAATAATATTTTCAAAAGGAACAAATGATCGTTCCGAGGAAAGAAATTATTATTATTATTATATTATTATTGGAAATACAAATTAGTTCGGTCCGTTTCCCTAAAGATTGCTTCAGCTGTTGTGAATGGTTCATAGTGACAGCTGATTTTGGCGGTTTCAAAGAGGTTAAACATGCTAATAATATTCAGTTTATATCGCTTTGAGTTTCATACAAAATTAATTAACTTAATTTTTATTGTGTTTGAAATGAATTCGAATTTTGTGTTAACCAAACAGCATTTGCGAGAAGTTTTGATTTTCTACTTTAATTAGAAGAAAAGTGCGGCTGAAGCTCATCGAATGCTTGTCGAAATTTATGGTGACACTGCTCCAACTGATAAATCATGTAGGGAATGATTTCAATGTTTCAAGGATGGAGATTTCAGCATTGAAAACAAACCTCGCTCTGGATAGCCAAAAAAATTCGAAGACAAAGAATTAGAGGCATTACTCGAAGAAGATCAAAGTCAAACGCAAGAGGAGCTTGCAGAATCATTGAGGGTAACTCAACAAGCCATTTCTGTACGATTGAGAACCATGGGAATGATTCAAAAACAAGGAAATTGGGAGCCTTATGAAGTGAAATCGAGAGACGTTGAAAGGCCATTTTTCACTTGCGAACAGCTGTTCAAAGACAACAGAGAAAAGATTTTTTGCATCGGATTGTGACTGGAGATGAGAAGTGGATATTCTACGACAACAAGAAGAAAAAATACTACGCTAAGCCCGATCAATCGTTGCCATCGACCTCAACATCAACATCACGGCTGAACATTCGTGGTTCGAAGATCATACTCTGTATCTAATGGGACCAAAAGAGTCTTGTACTATGAACTACTGAAACTTAGTGATTCCATTACGGCGATCGGTACAATTGATCGGCTACAATTGATTCGTTTGAGCCGTGCATTGCGAGAAAAACGGTCGGAATACGAGCAAAGACATGATAAAGTTATTCTTCTTCATGACAACGCTCGGCCTCATGTCGCTAAAGTCGAAAAAAAATATTTGAAAACGCTCAAATGGGATGTTTTACCGCACCCGCCGTATTCTCTGGACATTGTTCCTTCTGGTTGTTGGATTACTGGTTGTTCCGAAGAGTGCACGTCACTGGTTTAGCAAGTCACCAGTTCACTTCTTTCGCAGAAATCGAAAATTAGCTCCAAAAGACGAATCATTTTTTCGAGATGGAATTCGAAAATTGCCTGAGAGATGGGAAAAAGTAGTAGGCAGCGATGGACAATACTTTAATTGATCTGTTCATTCATTTTGTTTTGAAATAAATTCACAAAAAAACGGACCGAACTAATTTGTATCCCAATATTATTATTATTATTATTATTATTATTATTATATTATTATATTATAGTTCTTATTATTATTGTTATTAAATTCTTTATTTAAAGAAGTTATATCTTTTTGAAAATTGCACATATTATTTATCTCAAATAAAAACTATAACTTAAAAATTAATTTTAAAAAATTACAAAATTTATTAAAATTTTATGGAATTATTCTGAAAAGATCATTTTTGAAACAAACTTTTGACTTGTTCTGCTCAGGAGTCAAAATTAAACTGATTGCTAGAATGTTAGAACTTTTTATTGTCAAATCAGTATCATCTACATAATTATTTTAATAGTCCAACAAAATTATTTTCAGCTCTATTATATATCTAGCTAAATTTTTAGATGCTTCAGCAAAACCGATCTTTTCATGCAAAAATTGAAACGGTTTTATATTTTCTTATTTCAAGTGATCTGACTTCTCGGCGATATCGTCCGACCGTAAAGTTCTTGCCGCAAAAACCGAGTTCGTCTTTGCCCATAGCCATGCGTACGTGTCAAACTGATAATTTCCACGGTCGCTATCTAACACCTAAAATGTTTCCGCGCAATCCACCATATAGTTGGCGAAGCGGGGCGACAACGATGGCTGTGATAATAACTAAACTTTCGATTGTCGAGGCAAGCCATTAAGATAAGACTTTGAGGTGGCTAAAGGGATGCCCGCTTTCGAAAGGGAGTAGTTGTGGAATCTGTAAGAAATCGCACTAAAGCCAAAGCTGTGGAAAAGTAAACGAAAAAACGGAGTGAAATGGACCTGCAAAAAGAAATCGACGACAGAAATAAGGAGAGAAGGGGGATGATAAAATAGAAAAGGAACGCGAATAAAAGAAGGAAGGATAGCGGGATAAACGAGATAGACCAAAGTGGGAAGGTCGAAGTGAGATGTCAGCTATGGAAATGGAAAAATGTTGATATACATCGGCCGGGCGATAAGGCGGATCGATTAAGATTAAACGTCTAGTCGCTGAGTTTAAGACAAGTTACATTGGAAACTCAAGGGAATCGCCTTCCGTAGAATTGAAATCAAGAACGTGACCATTTAATTTGCAAATGGAAGGAGAATGATTGGTTCGCTCAGCTAAATTCGACTTGCCTCGATTCGCTGCATCTCCGACACTGTGAGGAAATCATGATAGCTTTGTCCCTTGATTACCTGATATTCTCCGATGCAATGTTTGAACAGTAACACACGATTTTTAACTTTTTGTGAACTGACCAGGGGATTACCCAGCCCCTTTGGGATTACAGGCTCTCATTTGGGATTTCACCCTTTTATTTTGTATACTGCTTGTTCGATTTTTATGAATCTTAATCTATAGGATAATTTTTGATAATGTTTTATTCAAATGTGATCAGAAAGAAAAAAAGCTCAAAATGATTGATCCAATATAGTAGAATAAAAAAATAATCTAACTATTATAAAAAACTCAGCTTAAAAAAATTTTTTATTTTAAAGTACCGCTTATCAAGTTTCTAATTTCGCTTTATTTGAAGCTCTTCATTCCTATGCAAGCTTAATACTGATTTCCAAACTGATTTTCAAACTCTGATTACGAACCCTGTGACAGTAAGTCCTTCTTTATTGGAGGTTGCTATCCTTTTGAAGTTTGACATTTTCAGACTGCATTCAAGCTCAATGATATTTATAAAACCTCCTAAATTGAGTTTTACTAAATTTCAACTAACATAATCAATTTATTTTATTTTATTTTTTTATTTAAATGTTAGAATTTTGAGGCTAAACTCAAATTTAGCAGTACTAAAACACAGATTTTCTTAAGTTTTTTTGTTAGAAAACTCCAGTCCTCAAAGGGTTAAAAATTGACACTAATATATAGGAATTTATAGGAATCAGAAATAACCCTATTAATGCGAATGAAAATACTGTTCTGTTTCACAATTAATTCGACAATAGTTCACAGTGTTTAATTCCATAACGCTCTCTCTCGATATGTAAATTTTATGTACAAGTGAGCGAGGTTATTGAGCGCCATACAAGTTATGCCTCCAATTGCCATCAGGAGGTCCAATCTGCCATTTTGAAAGCTAGGACAAGCGGAAATAAGCTTTAAAAAATTCTATTTTTTGTATGTCAGTTTAGATATTTTAGTGATCAGTATTACACAGACAATACATCCATTGGATGTCAAAATTTTGTTTTTATTTAGTACAAACATTCATGAGCTTAATATGAATATGTTTTTTAAAAACATACGTTATTCGACATATAAAATACATTTACATTTGGATACATTTAAAAATATCTATTTTGTATATTTATATCTTTAACGTTCGTTGTA
>NW_017259291.1:154981-159120 GCF_001594045.1 Atta colombica | reverse complement strand
TTACTACACCTAATATATTATTACTACATAATGTAAATATTAAATTAAATAATATTAATATTAAATTCTTCTTTTTTTTCAATAAATATGCTTTAATGTTATGCTAGAAACTTAATATATTTTTTAATATTTTTTTTCATAATGTAGCATAATAATACTAATATAATATTATTAATGTAAAACACAAGGTTGGTAACAAGTTAACTGTGTGATGCAAATTGTATTTGTTAAAAGAAACTCTTGACTAAAATCATACATCCGGAAGCTGTACGTGACATCGTTGTCAGATGGATGCGGCAGAATCCGTATTTCTTGTAAATAAAAAATCTAGAATATAAGATACAGCATTATAAGATTTTCCACTCGTTTTCTAATAAAATGATTTCTTGAAAGCGACTGAAAGATTTCAAAACGAAAATAAAACAAATAAAATGTAATTTGAAGTATTTTGTTTAGTTTTGTGTAAAAATGATGCAAAATACTCGATATTCTTGAAACTAGAAATTATATAATATTAAATAAATCAATGTTCTTGAATATTTGCAAGACATTGCAATTGAATGGACATTAAATGTTTCTGCAATGTCTTTTTCACGTTGAATCTACGCTTCACAGTATTGCAATTTAATATATGATTTTGTATATAGGTAACTTATCAAGCATTAAATATAATTAATTGAATCTGATAGATAAAGATTCTAATTACATTCAATTGCGAATGGACTATCTGCCGACTTAAATTTGCTCACTGTTTTAGATAAGTTCAATTTTGATCTGTTATATTCTTAAAATAGATCTTTTTGTCCAGAATAGTAACTGGATGTTTTTAAAACATTATAAAAATATCTGAAATTCTATTCTGGGTGTGTGTTTAAAATACGGACGAAATTTTCAATATATACATTTTTAATATTTTTTAAACATCACTGTGCTGATTGATATAACGAAAGTGTGGTAAGTGGTTTTAATTTTTAGCGATTATTTTTTGTATATATTATTAGGGTGTCTTACAACTATCGTATTTCCTCTTAAGAACATATTCTTGAGATAATTTTGAGACGAAAATTCTAATACAAAAATATCGAGGTTACAATAGTTTTTGAATAATAATTGATTAAAGATGGTTTGTAATTCAAAAACTTTATATCATTATAACCTCGATATTTTCATATTAGAATTTTCGTCTTAAAATGTTCAAAAAATCCAGAAATAATAATAATAGAGGCTATAAAAATAAAATTGTTTTTATTTGTAAGCATTTAGAGTTAACTTATAATTAAAAAAATTATTGTAGTCTTGATATTTTCATATTAGGATTTGTCGCAAATTTTGTCGCAAAATTACCTCAAGAATATGTTCTTGAGAGGAAATGTGGTTTGTGATACACTCTGTATGTATTATATATATTATTATATATATATTTGTATTATATATATATTTTATTAAGTTTGAGGAGAAGCACACACTCACAATTGGATTACAAGCTTCATATTATATTCATATTCAAAATTATATTTGATGATATCCTTTAAGTTAATTAGTAGGTTATTTGTGTTTATAAAGATCTAGACTATATTATTATAAATGTTTTGTCATTATAAAAGTGTGAATTAAATATATGAAAAACTTGTTATATTAATTAAAAATGGCCTATTTTCTTATACTTAAAATTGACGTATTAATAGCATATTGTATTATTCAATAGCGATAGCGTTCTAAAGTTAAGTTTAAGTACTATGCACGCGAAAGGACAGGTAATTGAAGTATATGGGACACACCGGAGATGCTACTGTTCTCTATCGTGATATTTTCACTCTTGCAAAGTCTTGTCTCAAATCGTAGATATTTTTGGTTATTATCTTACAATCTTTTTCTATTTTAACAGGAATCAAAATTGAAAATCGGTAAACAATAGCGACTGTTTTAAAAGTTTTGTCTTGATTCGATCTCGATTAATAAGATAAGTTGACTCTGAAAATATCCATCGCTGTTTTTAAATCACAGTATATTTAGAAAGATTGCAGAAAAAATCGTAAAAATGTGTTATCGCCCTGGTTGAAGATGATTTAAGAGAAACATTTTCAAAAAATCCAATTCAGAATTCCCATTCAATTACTTTAATCTTGTGCTATCCATTTCTCTGAGAAGGTTTTTCGAGAAAACAAATCGTCAATAGCAGCAGCAATAATGGCATAATCATAAACACGAATCATACAAACGAATTATCTATATTCTACGGCACGTGTTTCTGGCACGGACCCGACACGACGGTCTAATAGGGGTCCACAGAATTGCAGAATTATCGATACCGCGGTAGCATTGCAGAGCCACGTCCATTAATTCAATGTTAGCCTAAAGGGGTTTAAATAATTAATCGAGGGACCTACACATCACGCGATTAAACACTACAATTAAGCTAAAGGTTCACTAGATGTCCGTGCCGGCGACCACATCGTCTTTCTATATCATTTCTGTAAGAGAGATACGAATTAACGAGCTTTGCAACAATACCCAATGTGTGATTGCGGATATAAATGAATCCTTCTATTGGTTGTGAGATATACAATTGGAGAATTTGATTTTAAATTTAACTCAGTTTGATTACGATTGTTTGTGTTAATTTCTTTATATAATATTATATTTACGTTACTTTTACATTTGTGTAACATATTTCTTTTATGTTAAATTAATACAATAATTTAAGTAGACAGTTTGAGACACATGAAATGTGTTAAATAAAAATAGATATGATAAAAATAGATACGATCTAATTACAAAACACATTTGACGTATCCCAAACAATCTACATAATAAATTATTATGTTAATTTAATACAAGACGAATATAGGTATTAGGAAGTAATACAAATAATATATTAAAAAATTGATAAAAATAATATGTAACACTGGCATAAAATTTGTAAGCTTATTTTTTTAGTAAAATATTGTAATTAATTAATAATTAATATGTTAAATTAACACATTTTTATCTTAAAATTTATCTTAAAATTGATATTATTAAGTTTTGTATTACTTGTTCATTTACTCATAAATTGTTATTGTAGTACTAAAAAATATTGAGTATAAATTTAACTCAAATAATACAATCATTTATTAAAAATTTAATATAAAAGTTTTATCAAAAATCGATTTTAACCGATAATACAAAATGTTTTTTATTGTATTTTATTCTACGATTTGACATTAAGATTAGTTATATTGGTATTAATTTGGTCATATCGATTTATAGTTATATTTGGCATTGAAATTAGTTAGTAGCACACATCAACTTTAAATTTTTACAATGTACCCCGCTTTTTCATTATTATACATATGTAAAAGCCTATCTTTTTCATCACATCAACCATAATACGCTACACTTTATATAATTACATAAAATTAATGTCATATTAAAATGAAATAATTAGTGAAAGAAGATTATACATTATCTAAAATTAAATCACTTGCATGATGTTGAATTGTGTACGCACTCCCTGCTTGGGAGCTATTCTACTTGCCATAGTCAAAGAGCCGAACTGTTTATACTGACTGAGTGTCGCGATTGTTGGCAAATTGGCGGTGGACGGATCTGTCGACGATGGCCGGGGTTTGATGAAGTAATGGACGTTCTCTGTCGGCGTGTTGACCTGGCCAAGCCACATACATTGTAATGGTACGTACACAAAGCCGACAAGGCAACGTGGTGACTGCCAATACGCATTTAGCTTTGTACGTAAGCCCTGTATGTACATACACCATGTATCTGTACATGATGCGTACTGATGTAACATAAGCTACGGATTGTTCTTGAGTTGTTCGTCCGCTTCATATTGAAATTCTTGTAAATTCTTATATTTCTCTGATATTTCTCTGATGTTTCGCTTCGATGTGTCTGGATTCATTAACATTTCACAGATATAAAATGTCCCTTTTTAAAATAACTATGCAATACAAGACCCAATTAAATAAAAATTAAATAAATAAATAAAGAGTTACAAATGTCTAATAATCTGTTTATTACAAATTTTAAAAATTAAAAAATTATATTCCCTGTATATAAAGCTACAATCCTAATTATCTTTTTTTTTTAAATATAGGTACTGTTTATTGAATATAATGATTAGAACGGATTCTCTACAC
>NW_017259291.1:152263-154881 GCF_001594045.1 Atta colombica | reverse complement strand
AAAGAAATGAAAAATAATTTGATTTAACAATCTTTTTTTTTATTGAACAAATATTTATTTACTGTAAGCAAATGTTCAGTTGGCAGTATTGAACTAAATATTTATTAAAATTAACTATATTTTTTCTCAGTGTACATATTTAAAATAATAACAATGATAAGTAAATTTCAAGGCTAATGAGAGCGTAGAATGATTTGCGCACAGTTATTGATTAGAAATTTTGTTCTGGACCGCTTAACATTTTTGATCGAATTTTAACGAATTTTAATTGTAATATTGCTAAGGATGACTCCAATGTGAATTGAACCATTCAGACTACGAAATAAAGAAGATATCAGTTTTATGAAGAAGTAATTTTTCTTATCAATATGCCCGACTCCTTCTGCGCTGATTCTCATTAGACTTGAAATTTAATTATTATTATTATTATATTTCTTCCGGAGCTAACATCAAAATCAATAATAAAGTTACTATGATAGTGTGGATCTGTAAGATCCATTTAATTAAAAGGCATTAATTATAAATTTCAAGGAATCAAAAAAACATTACTCGTATAAATATATTTTAATAAAAATTATTCTTATTTATTATTTTATTAATTATTATTTTAATAAAAATTAGCAGATGAAACATAAAAAAATTGAATTATTTAATATTTTTAACAAAGAGATAAAGATTTATAATTGAATGGATTTAATAGACCTACCTCGGTTCCGGATGGTTAAAGACTATTAATCCATTAATACTGCCACCGCGATATATCCAGCGAAAGAACAATCGTAACCCAAAATGTTCATGTGGCGTGATTTTTATGGGCGTAACCATACAGCGTACTGCGTCCTTTTTTCAAGCATCCACAACTTGACTGTGTCGAGATGATGCATAGCTCACCAACGGTACGCGCTAGAAGATTCCACGTGTCGCGCATCCACTATGTGCCGTCGCAGTACGAAATTATGACAAAGGGTTTATGTCTTTCTCTGCTCTGCCACCTCGCAAAAAGAGAAATGTTGCTCATGCGAGCAGTAGGACAATGGAGGCACGAGGAAGTATGCAACAGCACAGTCGAGAGCTATCCGAAATAAAGCGGTTTGTTTCAGCGGCACTGTTTTAGAAATATCTACCTACATCACAACGTACGGTGATATTTCCCTTAATCAAGAGTACCGTGTACCACAAACGTTGACAAAGGGAAAACGTGTTTAACGGTATTACGCGTTTCTAAATTGTGATTATTTTACATGTAATTACGCTGTCCTTTCATTTTCGCAAAAAGATAATTCAAAAGAATTCTATAATGGATTTTTAGCTTGTTATATTTGTCACGAATTTAATTAAAATCAACTATTTCTTAATAGAAAACTTATTAACATA
Organism: Atta colombica; assembly: GCF_001594045.1. Classification (NCBI taxonomy): domain Eukaryota; kingdom Metazoa; phylum Arthropoda; class Insecta; order Hymenoptera; family Formicidae; genus Atta; species Atta colombica. Next base: position 153,507 of record NW_017259291.1, on the reverse strand, counting down.
TTTAAATACCGGACGTCGCTCTCTACGTTCCATAATTCTGTAAAAAAGAGAGAAAGAAAGAGAAAGGTACGTCGCAACGGTTGCACGAAAAGAAATTATGGGCAACGAAATAACTTGCCTATTCGAAACGCTCATGCGCGATGTTATGCCACGTCGTTTATGTCACAACGGTGAGAATATACTTTACGTCTGTCCGTACTTTGTGTCTCTTTCTCTCTCCTTCTCTCCCTCTTCCTCTCCCCCCCCCCTCTCTCTCTCTCTCTCTTTATGCCTTTCTCTCTTTTTTTTCTTTTTTTCTCTCATTCACACAGCAAACGTCAGTGCCAACATTCTGATTTAGTATTTTTTCAGGCAGTGTATTGCTGAAAAGGGAAGCTTTTAAAAACCGCGACGCTTAACACATCCAGTCTGTCCAGAGTATAGCATAGAGAAGGGGAGGGAGGGATGTTCTTTTTTCTGCCAGTTCTCGTGCACTTCGTTTTTTTCAATTTTTCGTCCAGCACTCGACACTCTAGCGAAGCCTCTTCCGGCGGCTTTTATCGTAGCTCGACTCGTCCAGTGAGTTTATCATTGTGTCGCTTCCCAGACCGCCATGAAACTCTCAAATAAGTCTTCTCAACTAACACGTCGAAGGGAATAATTGTTATGCTTTTTAAGAGAAAGAAGGAAAATATCATGAATGTAGAATAAATATTGAATATGAGAACAATCATTTCCGGGCATGACATCGATTTCCGTTGATCCGTAATCTTTGCCAGGAACATAATTATTAAAAACTTCATCTCGGCCTGCGTCGGGCAATTTCTCTTTTTGTCGAATAAAATGACTATAAAGGATGCAATAGACTCGAGTTAATGGGATATCTCTTCGTAATGGATGCTAAGTAATGTTCTCCCGACGATTTTTTTCCCTTCTCTAGCGCAAGTCTCCGGACATAATTTGAAATAATAAAAGTTCATCAAATTTTTCACGGCGGAATTAATGCGTACGACAGAAAGGACTCAAGCCAATTAGCTATTTAAATGCCGAGACGCAGAGCATACAATGTGCCATTATCTTATGAAAAATGTTATTGTCGTCACAAGAAGGAGGAAATGAGAATAAATACTCAAGATTAAGTATACATTTTATTGTATTCTGCATTTGAGTTTTTATAAATAATGAACAGTGAATACTGACATTGAATGAGTTTTATATTTCTCTCTCTCTCTCTCTCTCTCTCTCTCTCTCTCTCTCTCTCTCTC
>NW_017259291.1:148826-152163 GCF_001594045.1 Atta colombica | reverse complement strand
CTCTCTCTCTCTCTCTCTCTCTCTCTCTCTCTCTCTCTCTCTCTCTCTCTCTCTCTCATTCTTTTTGTTTTTTTCATTCTCTTTCTCTCTTTGCGTTTGCTGATGGACTGGGCATCATGAGTTCGTTCGCTTTAATCGCATTAATAATGATATAATAGTACCAATAACGTACAGATGTGCTTACAGACTTGCTTTAACCGTTATCGTGGATACATTAGTATGGATGCAGGGGGATGAAATATGATTAATGATGATAGAATATATTGGAGAACATGCGCGCACGAATTTGCGCGGCATGACGCGGCGTACATACACCACACTTTCGCACGTCCTTCCCATCGTTCCGAAATTATATAGCTGCTCGCGGCTTAACTTCTAATTTCGAATTACATTATCGAACACACGTAGATTATTTCGCTCGCAATCTCGTGCTCCTGTACACCAGACGTATATGCAACACGCTCAGGTATGATATTATACAGAGACTTTTGTGCGAGCGATAATCGTTACGTCGCACAGTGGACAATGGCGGTATACTAGTCGGGCGAGGAAAAACAAAGGAAAAATATTAAAAACAAAAAAATATTAAAAACATTGCTTATTCCGGAGGGCCACTTTTAATTAGAGATAATCTCTTGAAGATTAGCGAGGCTAAATGCAGAACTGTTCTAAATAGAAGATCATTAAAAGGCAATGTGTACAGATATAAGCGTATAAATTCACCCCGATATCAAAAATTTACGAATTGTATTATTTACAAATGAAACCTGCGTAATAATTGACTGTAAGCGATAGCTTCGTAATAAACACTTTTAATCGTTATATTTTTATATTTATATATATGTGTGAATCATCAAACGATAACGTTTACGAATCTAAAATTTAACCGAACGAAAATTTTACGAATTTTATATACGGAAATATTATCCGTTATCCCGTTTTACTAATATTACTTTAACATGCAATATCTTCGGGGCTCACCTTGGATGGAAATTAAATATAAAGTAGTTTTTAAACCACAGTTATAAACTGTAAATATTTGTCGTTTTATTAAAACAATTGAAAGAGATTATTAAGAAATTGAATAAAAAAATGTTTTTAGAAGAGATCAATTAAATCTCTAAGTCTTAGGCCTTAAATATTTTTTTACGAATAAACGATGTTTGCTGGATATCACAGCTGAAAGCTTTCTCCTATATTCTTCGAAAATGAATTCCGCGCGTGAACAAACGTGGAACAAGCAAACAATCGAAACTGATGACATTCGGTCGTGTTGCCTGTCGGCGGGCGACAGCGAATAGTTCGCGTGTAAAATCTACGGTTCTTGCGCCACCGATGTAGTTATAAAACTGTCAGTCGTAGTTTGTGAGCTCGACATTAATTCGCATAATTGGGCTCTCGCGGATTTAAGACCGTCTGAATTCTGCAGCCTGCAGAAACAAGAAGACAGAACAGACTTAGTCTTGAAACTTCCATTAAAGAGACAGCGAAACGGCGCGAGAGATGAAAGAGACTGACGATAAATTCGAAGAAGTGCAGAACGAGGGTGACGCCGCGACAGAAAAGGAAAACGCGACTGAATAGAAAGTTTTGCCCGCAAAATGTTTGGTCGTCGTTACAATTAAATGCATCTCGATACTCGTCCTGGATTCAGAGGGCTTTACCTCTCTCGCTCGAAATAATAATTAAATTTATCGCGGGCGCTGGTTACGCGCGGATGTGGCTTTAGCGTAACGGATCACGAGGCCGCACGCGCCTCATTGAAATATTTTGCACCTGTTCGTGCAATAATGCCTCTGTTAAATTATCACATTACAGCCGGGGAACGAGTATTGCCGCGAGTAGAAACTACTGATTTACGCCAAACTAACCGTACATCATTGTCAGGTAAGGCTGCTTAACGGTTCATTTTCCATCGGCGCGATCGGTAATTTGTTGCCCAATCGATCCTTGTCCGACTTGTCGCGCTTTTACAATGCCACACGTCCTGCACATTGCAGTTCCGCCCGAGCAATCTGCATTACATACCTCATGGAATCGTGTACTTACCGCTATATCGAGCGAGTTGTAAAATTTCGAAAATTCAAATGCTATTCAGACTCTATTCAAATTTATAAAATTTATTTTGCATCTACTCGCGCATTACTTTTTTTACAATTATTTCATTAAATTTCAGTAAGTTTGTTTTATACAAATAAATTTAATATTTTTAAAACATATATAAATTTATACGACACGACGCGGATTGAGAGCCGTTTGTGCAGCAATAAAAAGTTTATATATATTCATATAAGATTGCGATTTTTATGTAAAATATAAATAATATGGATATTATCACGCTTTTCATTTTTAGAGTGATTGATAAATTATGTTATTATCTGGATTTGCAAGAAATATAAATTGTTATAACATAAAATCAAATAAAACATAAACGAAAAATTTATTTTATAACCAATGTTTGAGTAATTTAAATATAAAGAGAATTTTTATACAGAAATATGTATATATTCTTTCCTGTATTTAAAGAATATTGTAAAATAAAAAGCGTGTAACAAAAAAAATATGCAGATAAAAGCATAAAAATTTCCAAAATTATCCAATCATATCGATTTGCAACTAATAAAAATGTCTTTAATAATTGCAAAAGAAAAATAGTTGTGTAAAATAACGTTTATTACATCCACAATAATTACATAATCTTTTGATAACCAAATTTTACTTGATGTTCGTCAATATCGAACAAATGATGCACTATGAATACATCCTCATCGGTCACGTTCATCGCGTATTTTTCGCGCCACGAGCATGAAAACTACCAATGAATAACGACGCAGTATCGCATTGTTGTTTTATGCTCAACAAAAGCGTCAATTTCTTTGAGCCACTGCAAGCCTCGAAAATATTGCTTCCATATTTGTCAGATAAAATCGAACAACTATGTAGATAAAATCGATCGATGTTTTGTTTCAGTTATTTTTTTATTCAATGATCGTAATTTTGATCGTAGATGCCAATTATTATTATGTTAACTTTTTACAAATGATTTTGTTCTTTGATTCGTTTAATGAAAAGATTTGCATTTTATACACGCAAAAAAGATGTTGATATGTAAATATACACGGAGTTAGTTCAAAACTATTAAAAATGACCCAAATTATAACATTCAGTTCAAATGGGAATATTTTTATTATCCTTCAGATAACACAGAGAGAGTGCAATTATATAATTAGATCAATAAAAAGGAATAATTCGAATTTATATTCACAATAGTAAGTAGTGCCAAATTTGTTGGACGGTGTCGTTTGACATTTCAGGAAATCTTATACTTAATCTCATT
>NW_017259291.1:145807-148726 GCF_001594045.1 Atta colombica | reverse complement strand
ATATATATATACAAAAGTATATATATATATATACATTTCAAATCTGCAAACTTTATAAAACGTATTTACCCTCGCCAAGATTCGTCTCTTTCAATCGATATAGTTTTTCGTTGTTACACCCTCCGAAAAATGACATATTAAAATTTACAGGGAAACGATACACCTTTAAATTTAATTCACATTTAAATCAATAAGAAATAGAATGTTTAACTTGCGGTATATATTTTAAAATTCTTTACGGTATGAGGATAAAATTATAAAATGAGAACATCTTGATTGTGGAATCAATCGAATCATCGATTAGCTAATTATTATTTTCAACACACGCGAACGTATGCCATAGATAGTCTGGCATTACATATCACATGAATGGAATTTTCTTAATTAATGTATCCGCGTTTGAACATACGGATGCGCAAATAACATATGCATTAACAATGCATTGTCAACATGTTACCAACAGTTCAAACACGAGGGAGCGACATGAAATTTCTATCCCTCTTCCTGAAATTTACAGTGTGCGTTCTGAGCGCAAACGCTATTCGTCCTTCTCTATACGCAAATCCCGCATTGATCGCCGCTGGAAGTGATTAGTCAAGTTTCTCAAGAGATGCTCGGAAATGCTCTGTGGAAACTGATATATGCCGTCTCGCCGTAGGACGAAACTACGAGACGCGGTGCTTCACAGTGAAGCTACTTGTCCAAAAGTTAAGTCCACGATCGAAACGGATTCGGATGATATCTCCGTCGTTACCGCGCACACACACGTATTTGCGTTTCGCGTGAGAATACCTATATTCCTGTCTATGTTATTCGCAGCAATCTCATGTGGCATGCATGCGGAAAGGAGCGGAGGGCCTAATGCCCAAAGTTTTCGCCCGTTGCGTTTCGAGAGGACATTCCGCATGACAGAGCGCACGAGTCTCCATAGGGGAAAGAGAAAATTAGCACCATTCGGATCGCAGGTCCAAAATGCACCGGGGTTATCACGGTCACCTTAAGAGCGATGATAATGATACCACAACGGTAAAGATAAAGGTCGCTCTCGGGGCCGTGGTACCGCCGTGTTGCATGGCAGCCGGATTCTCTCCTGTAACAAAAAGCAGAAGCAAACGCATATTAATTTAATATGCTGCCCTCTCTCTTTTCTTTCCTTCCGATATTTTTATTTGCAATGCGAAGTATCATATTTTAAAAAGAGAGACTGCAGGTTGAATTTTGAAAAATATTTGAAATGTTTACGAAAAATCGTCGCCTGTCCCCGATATTTTGCTGATATTGCACCACGAGCAGAATATAGAGATTAAAGTCCGGTATCATTTTTCCAACACACATAAAGTTCTAACAAGTATTATATTTCATACGAATTATAGCTTGCGAGAAACTAAATACTGAACTTCAAATAAAACAACGTATTCGTTACATTCTATAATAAAGTAATGCTAATAGTTTTATCTTTAAATCAAAGAAATCAAAATTTAAAATTTAATAATAAGAAAGATTTTCAAGGATAAAAAATGAGAGGATTTAAAGGAAGTACCTACATGAATTGTACGTGTGAAATCTCTGTTAATAATTGGAAACAATATTTCTACTTCGAACTGGTCTACTTCAGACTGGTCGATAAATGTCTTGTTATTATAACGTTTTATTTGTTCATTTCTTTAAATTACACTTTTTATTTATTTTTAGCCTCGTATCTTGAAATTATTTATGCCCATTATCGTAGCGATTTTATTGCCTCTGCAAACAAAAAAATACATACGCAAGTAATAATTATTTATTTCAAGCATTTCAAAAATATTCATATATTCGCAAATCATAAATTCATTACAAGCATCAAATTTGTTCTAAATCCTAGTAAGTTTAATACTTCAATCAAAATTATTAAATTTAAACAATTTGATTTATTTATTATATAAAATCGCTTCTTTGATCAATTTTACAATATACTTCAAAAGAAAATAAATTTTTTGTTTTGAGTACATAGTAATAAGTTTTTCTAATAATAAGTGTTTTAAGATTATTATTAAGAAAGAAAGAGAGAGAGAATATTTAAGAAAATTTATTAATTATTAAAAAAGAAGAAAATAAATTTAGTACTTTTCCTAGCAATAGAATGACATTTTTTTCTGTATTTCGGCCTGCTTTGCTGTGAGCTCCTAATATTTATTCTAATTATAAATTTCTCAATTTATCAGAGCAGCAGAACAGCAAGGAAAACGTAAGGAGACTCGAATAATAAATCATCTCGCGTTCGGAAAGATGTTCAGTAATTAACTGTTAAAAGCAATTACTCTGAGAATAAGAATACTTTTACTTTGTATATACTGTAAAGAATCTATTCTCAACTATAACAAGCGAAGCATATTCCAACGGACAAATGGAATAACGGTTCAATCCTTTTATTTGTTCTGTCACTGCGTACCGTGATAAAACCGAAAGATTGGTACACACACTGATTGTCCACGCCAGTATTTGGCTTTTGAATTGTCCAAAAATTCAAAATATAAACGTGAAGTCGGTCATCCATAAAATTCGTGGTAAAATATCAAATGCGACACAATCTCACGGGCGGTCGTCGCATTCAAAAGTGACAAGAATTGTGGTTTACACGAATTTCGTAAATGGCCGATTGAAACCGCTCGTCGCAATCGCGGAAAAACATTCGCTTTTATGACTTTGAAACAAATGCGACGTTTAGAAAGGAATTCTACGGTTTCATTCCATAGAAAATTCAATAATATAATTTGTAATAAAAAATATTAATACATAATAATTTACCTAATATTTCATTCATTGCCTCATATTTCATTCATTAATAACGTATTTTAGATTTTACGATCTTCTACATGCTGCTCTATGTATGTGTGTGTGTGTGTGTGTGTGTGTGTGTGTGTGTGTGTGTGTGTGTGTGTG
>NW_017259291.1:116965-144155 GCF_001594045.1 Atta colombica | reverse complement strand
TATATATATATATATATTATAATAATGAGATTAAAGTGAATTTTAGATCGTGCAGAATATTTAATAGTTTACCTAATCAGTGGAAATCTATTCATTTGACACGGATTATGCAGAATATTTCGCTATTCGACCTCTGCTTAATTACAAATTAATCAGCCGATCACTCATATGCCATACGCATACATATCGTAATACCGTAATGTAGCGTGCAAATTCGGCATAATTTCATTGACTTCACTAATCATGTTGCACCATCGTGCAAGTACGCAATATGATATTCGGATCTTCACAAATTTATCAAAGCTGATAGCAGGTTCGGTGTTCATACTACTCTCCCGTAATTTTGGTGTGAACACATCTATATCAAATTTCGAAGAGGCTATGAACTAAATTCAATTTCAAATTGCATCGACCGCTTGTTTGAGTGCAGTAAAATTAATTGCTGCCACTTTGCTATCTCAGCGAGGATATGGGCATAAATTTTAATTCACGCTACCAACTCGAGAATTGTATAATATTCTACGTAACCGCACGATTAATCACACACTCGGAGATATCAGTTTCTTCTGTTTCCACCGGTCTTCTAGAAGATGGCTTTGGAGCCAAGGTCCTAAAGGAACGCCTCGGTAGAAAAAGGCAGATGCGAAATGAGCTGTCAAGCGCTCTCCGGAGAATCCTTCTGTGTATTATACATGGCCACGCGCAAGCGGGCCTGTTAACTACATCTTGCGACGAGAGAGCTTTGCAAACTCCTCACGCCCCGTCTTACGTCGACGATGTAAGGACGCGGAGATGAGGAGAGAAAGAGAATGAGAGGGTCAGACTTGACGGAGCACAGTGATGCCGAAGAGGCGAGGCCAGACTTTAGTGTCATAGAAGGGATAGAGGCGGGTCGACGTGTAGTCCTCCTGGAGCCTGCGGCTACGATTATTAATGGGTAGGGCGTGACACCCCGCGAAATAACCTCTCTACCACCACTTCTACACACACACACACACACACACACACACACACACACACACACACACACACACACACAACGCATGCCAGAACCAACCAACGGCCAACTACTGCTCCAACTCCGAGTCACTTGTCTCCTCATAGGCATTAACTAGGCTAAGAACCACTCATTTTCGAGAACGAACAGTCCGCCACTCACACGCTCTTCTACGTTCCCATCAATCACTTTTATCTGATTGATCTGCTATTCCATCATTTTACATTTATTTCTATGTTTCTAGTGTCTCGCAACAAACTTAGTCTTCCTTTATTCGAGAGTCCTTTTAAATTTTTTATTCTGTAAAGCGAAACGTGCTTATATTACAGCGTAGAGATACCGGAATACGGTCTTATCGACGATTTTAATTTTCTACGAGAAGAGAACGAAAGTGAAAAGATCACAAAGTAAGAGAACGAGTAGAAATAGAAGGAAAAAGAGAGGTGTCGTGCGAGAAAGCCCTTCAGGCGAACACGATGAGATAGTACCGAGTAATGGTGCTTCATCTCCAGTCCAGTTTGCACTTAATTAATAATCACGGGCATATCTCGAGAATAATTAATTGTAAAGAGGTGTTCTACTATATCGTTAAAAAGGTATAATAATTGGAAAGAAATGGTAAAAAAAGTCTATGCTGCTATAACTACGTCAAGCAGGATTTTGTTGCAAAGGAACCAAAATCATTCCGTTTTCTTTTTCATTTTCGTAAATTCTACGTCAGAAGCAGCAGCTTTCATTGCTTGGTATAACTGTTATACCCAACGCCAACAAGTGCGGTTTACATTTACATACTAAACTGAAGAACTGTAAAGTTTATTTAAATATTAATATTGCGTCACATTTAAACTGTAATATTATTTTATCTGTTTTGCGAGAATAAAATAAAGACTGACTGTAATATTTCTGTCTACTTTATCTGGCATACAGGGATATATCACATCTTAACTTAAAAAATGATACAATTTAAAAAACACTATTTTCAAGAATGAATGAGTTAGGTAAATATTTTACGCTGCAATATAATTTTATCTATTTTGGTAAATAAAATAAAAGCTGACTATAATATTTCAAATACTTAATATTTTTTTATCTGGCGCTCCTTCATTTAAAAAATGACAAAAACGAATAACCTAATTTTTTAGTTATTATGAACGAGTTAGGAACATTATCCTATTAATAAATTATTTCATAAAAAATCGATAACATCACAATTCAAGAAGACTGATTTAAGAATTGAAGAAATGAAAATAACGGAAATAACATTTGATTATATTAAGAATAAATTATTTTTGCTAATATTATTTGATTAATCTTTCTCAATAATTTTCTGTCAATTAGAAAAATAGTTTTTCCCTTTTTCTTAATTTTATTAAGTTATGTTATTTTGAAGTCAAGGAACGCTATATGTATATATAATATAATTTATTAGAACCATTGCCAAAGATGGTTGTAAGCTTCCAAAGCTATTACAGTTAAAGAGGGAACATTTGAAATCCGATGGCCATTTCATGCAAAGCACGACTCGAAGAATCGATCTTCGATTGATCAAGATATTAGGATGCGATTCGTGCGACGATCATCAAAGATGACCACAATTCTCAGCTCGCAAATTACTCACTTTGATGGACATCATTAGTGCCAATTGCATGCATAAACGGATAGACGAGCCAAAGTCGGATACGAAACATTTCATGCATAGAGCTACATGAAATTTCAGAACGTGGATCGACTCTCGCAATGGCAAACTACTTTCAAATGCGACCCTCGAGCGTCCGACTACTTGTCAAGCAAATTCGCATTACTTCCAGTATTATGATCGCTCTTGTAGTTACTAGCATAACACCTGCGGTAATAACTCTCCGACTTGCGCATTCCGCATACTCATCATGATGGTAACGGTGGCTTAACTCTAACTCTACTTGGTTCATACCTCTTGCAGCAGATAATAAGATGCTTGTTTTGCCGATAATATGTTTCCGTAGGAGGAAAATAGTTAAGAATTTCGTCATAGCCGGATATTGATCGAACACGTCTAATTAAAGAGTAAGTGCCAAAGGGCGCGCGTGCATACGAATTTAAATGAAGCGTCTGATACAAACTACGGAGATCTAACTTTCTAAATTGCCTTTTGCAGCGAAACAGAGTAGCCGTCGGTCGAGCAACTAAAGATTATTAACGTCGTTTCGCAAAAAGGAACTAGGTAGATTATATGTCGCGACCAAGCATTTCCTTGAGTGCTCCCTCGTCAAACTTTGCCGGAAGAAGATCGAACTCTCGTATTGGGCCGACTTAAGGTAATCCGCCGTAAATAATGCACATCACCTATATAGATGCGGAGTCTGTGAGCCGCTCTGCCCTGAGCGCGAAAAGCCGCCGTGAAAACTCGTTGAGCTCCTTCGCCATAAGTTCGAAAGACGTTTCCCCAACCCATAATATCGACCGTCTTGCAGTGGCATCACCCATCCGCCACTATAAAGCTTGTGTTTAGCGGCATTTCCCACAAGAGCACGCGTCATCGACTCGATTTACGTGCTATTTCGTCGTGATACGAAAGTTTCGTGGTTTACATTATCGCAAAATAAAAGAGAAAAGCATTAGGGAGAAAACAGCAAAAATCCAAGAATAGATCAATAATTGCGGAAGCAATACGCTGAAAATTGCTGATCACCGAACAGAAAAGCAGTTCAAACTAAACATATCCGGCAATTTTCCTGGATTATGGATTGCATCGATGAATTAGGACAATACATTCAGTTGTTTAACCGAATTAACTCGGATGAAATCGTATCAATATTTAGCTATGCCAATCCCACCGAAGAATGATCATATTTGTCTATTTCCCATCAAATTGTACATAGTATGATTTGTAACTTTGAATATGAATGAACTATCTATCAACACGATAAATTAATTCTACTACCTCGTGCCTGATATTTCCAGTAGTAAAACTTCCCTTCCTTTATATTGCTTCCGTAACAAAATTAAAAGCATAAAAATTTGCGCGCTATGGCAATAATGTACATTTTAAACATTAATTTGACTATACCATGAGAATGAAGAAGATTACAAATAAAGAAAGGAGAATTTTGTGACAGTTCGGCTTGCTGAAGAAAGAAATGGGTCAACCTGTATATTCCCAACTTTTATATGAATACACCATGCGTTCTAGACAGAAGCACACGAAACAGGTTACTCACAAGAAACAAAAAGTGTACGAATAAATACAGATGACAGCATAAGAATAAAGGCAGCAGCATTTTAGTAGCATCTTAATGACACTTTAATATACATATATAGTCATCCCTTCCACATTTCATTTTCACATTTCTTTCTCCCCTGCATCGAGGGAATCGATTATTTTCTATTAATACAATCAAAAATGTCATTTAGTGCAAGAATCTCGTTGGCAAAACGGAAATGGAGACCAAGTGAAGATCACGAAGAACGATCGAGCAACCCGTCAACGGCAGCATCTCCAACTCGGTCGCGTCCGGCGCCAGTTATTTACCCTGATGAAATCACAGCTTTGTATTCCTACACGATCGATTGGCGCAAGAAGATGTGCGGAGAAGAAAGCGACCGACCTCTTGGAGCGTGAGGTAGATGGAGGTGGCAAGCTAAGAAACGGAAGGCGGAGCAGGAAAGAAAAGAGAGACCGGTAATAGGCATTGGCGCCGTTGAAAAGCCGTGGAAAATCAATTATCGACCGTGCAAAGGAGTGGAAAATTATATCGATAGGCGTCGTCTGTCCCCACGAAGGTGATACCCCACTGGTATCCTCCGCTGCTTTCCTTCAAGTCTGCCAAACGCTGTTATCGGTAGCGAGCAGAGTCTGATCCTTTAACTGTGATTTCAAGTGCGACTGATTGCTTGGCTGGGTGAATTCTCTCTCCGATACACAATTATAAGAGAATGATGAATTATCGCCCGAGGCATTCGAATCGCGTGAAGAATGGTTTCATCGCATCAGAGAAACGAACTTTCCCGCTAATTTTAATTACTCCCCTTAAATTTCATGTAAAACTTAAGCAAACAATGTTTTCCATTTGCATCCGGAAAATATATTTCTCGGGAAAGACATTGATAAATAATTTTTAACTGTTTATTTATATGGTTTTTAATGTATTCATATATTTATATAGTTTAATTATACACAGCTTTTAATGAATTCAATTTATACATTGGGCGATTTTTATTTATTAATGTTTTTGATATTTTTTACATCGATATTGTCACGTTTCTCTCGTCTCGCATATCAATGACGATATGGAAATGCGTTGAAATACGAAAATATTCAAAGCGGAAGCGTACCGTTTAGCACGTGGACGGATACTATAGTGGCTGCTGCTACGTTCGCCAGAGCACAGCTATAGTTCCCGCTGTCCTTTTTATTCGCATTTGCAATGTAGAGCCTAGACACCGCACCAGCTGCACCCATGTCCGTCTTGACGCTGGAACAGAAAGCAAAATATGCTCTGTATAAACCTTGACAACAGTGTCGTTATTGCGCGTGTTTCCACGTCGAAATAAAGAACAGATGCTTCTCTTAGAATTTTTTCGAAATGGTTTTTCGAAGGAGAAATAGAGTAAAATATAGTGAAATAAAGAACAGATGTGCTTCGTTCGGAATTTTTTCGAAACAGTTTTTCGAAAAAGAAACATAACGAAAGTAACATGTGCAGTTCAAGATATAAAAATGTGCTATCTAAAATAAATATACATATATTCCACAGTAAAAGCCTAGGAAACACTTTTTGAAAATTGACATTTTTTTAAATTTTTATTTACAACATAAGTGTTTTTTAACAATAATTCTCCAATAACGTTTATTAGGTGTAAGTTAGGTTTAAAGAATTATTGTTAAAAAAACATATTGTTATGAATATTTAAACAAGTAACCCCAATGTCAATTTTTAAAAAGTATTTTAAAATTTTTTGTTTGAAATGTATAAGACGAGATAAAAAAAAAGATGCTCACAGATGAATGCAATCTCTTTTTATCTTTAGATTTTATTTAACTGATTAACAAATTCTTACTTTGTACAATTATTGCACACACACACACACACACACACACACACACACACACACACACACACACACATTATTTTAAAACATTGAAAGTAATGCTGATGACAGACGACGATAATTTAGCGATAGCAGATGATAGTAAGGACGCTCTTGAAGAGTTCTTTGAGGGAAAGAATATTAAACTAAAGGCAATTTATATCAGAAATTTATCATTTCTTTTCATGTCGACGAAAAACTTTTTTTTATATTACACTGTAATACTGGATAGTAAACAGATTCGCTTCGCAGTTCACAACCACATTGTGCAGACAAACAAAAATAACCACCCTCCACATGTAACTCCTAAAAAATTATACGACGCAAATCTCTCTCCGCAAAAAAAGCTTATCTGAAACGTACATAAAAGAGAGAGAGAGAGAGAGAGAGAGAGAGAGAGAGAGAGAGAGAGAATATCTCATAAAATTATACCCTATGAAATATTATTTATACTCAAATCCATTTATTACTTTGAAAATATTCATACGAGGATATATTATGAATAAATAGAAATAATTAAAGAGAAAGCACAGGATTCTATACATTTCAGAAATGTATAGATGGCAAAAGCGTACAGTGTACGTAAATGTAAACGTAAATGTATCGGTTAATATTTAAATAAGCATGGTATTTGATATATAATTTGATATATAATATAAATAACTGAGTTTGTTAATTTATAGACAAGGAATTAGTTTTTCTTGTCCTTGCTCAAAATACCTTATAGTGGATTTAACGAGTTTTGCAACTACAAGCCTCGAATATAATCGTTTCTAAGAGAACTTTCTAAGAATCAGAAACTCGTTAAGACTCTGCGGGGAAATATTCAGGAGGCAAAAGTTATGCGGGTAACGAATCAGTCGAAACCTTCATACTTCGAAATAGGCGTTATTACTACTTCGATGCGTAGGAAGATCGACAAACTTCGTAGTGAATGAGCAAATTGCCACGGTGGTTTGTATTTTCACGGCGACGCTGTCATATTTAAACCTGTTTACAGGCAAAAAGTAAGATAAAAGTTAGCTTTTAACACTTAGGACCATTCACGTCTCCAGCGAATTAAACTGATGAAATAGGGCATTCAAGGGAAGAATAAGAGAAAGGCGGAGAAAGGCAAAGAGGATGTTCCGTGAGTGAAGATGGAAGAAAGGCGTAAATCAAGTAGTTCGCCTTCCAGCAGCTGGCCTTGACAGATCGGGTACTCCTCCCAAGCTTTCTTACCATCGATCCCGAGCAAAAAGAAAGAGAATAGAGAACGGCGCGGCGTGCACATTGCATACGCCCACGCGGTAATGCCGTTCGTATTAATTTCACACGACGTTATCTTGTTCAAATTAACATTTGAGGCATTGCTTGCAAAACATGTCGTACGAAATTAAATGAAATTCACTTGTTGCGAGCCTATGTGAAAGTTTGAAGAATTTCTTATTCTCGGCTCAAAGAGCCGAGATATGTTATGCCCGAGAAAAATTGGATCCTCGGAAGATAGTAAAGGCGAGGAAAACTGCTGCACCGCGATATAAGAAAAACGAGGAAAAAAACGAGCTGTCTCTACTTTGAATTTTTGAATGTTTAACGATGCGTGATGGTTGCTTTAAACATACACACTACATATGTCTTCCACATATCCATTTCATAGAAAGACCTCGTAAAGAAAATAGGACAAAAATAAAATATGAAAGTAAGAACTACGTTATGAATGTATATATAGAAAAGAAGTGCGCCTATATAGAAAAGAAGTACAGAAAGAGATCTTGTGTAACATGAAAATAGACATGCCGATGATGCCAGAAAAGTCAGAAAGAGAAGAATGCGATACAAACAAATAAAAGAACCATTAGATTAGCTTTAAGAATTCATTCGAATGGTCTAGACATCGCAAGACATATCTCCATTTTCTTTACTATTTCACCAACGGCCACATCGTGCTTCATCATCATGCCGCAAAACTGTTAGGCAAGGTTATTCCTTTGAGAGTAGCATGTTGAGCACTTTCTCAAGAATGCAACGAGCATTACTGTTAAGAAACTGTTAAAGCACTTGTTGCCATATCATTATCGTTACCGTTAATACTGTTCCGTGTTTCCACCTTTTTCAATGCTATTGTATTATAGCACGTATGCTCGAAGTCCACTAAAACTCAACTAATATGTACTCCGTAATATATAGAGCCTTTAACCTTCCAAAGCTGACGTTAAAATCTGTAACACAATTATCGACACTGAGTCTATGAGATCCATTTAATTTATGTTGACTAAAAGGCATCAATTAATCTCAAGGATTCAGAATGACATAAATCCTATAAAAAAAAATGAATACTAAATTTATTGAAATAAATGAAAACGGCCATATTCAAAATTGATCTTGGTCTAAATTTATTTTCATAACAATAATTCAAATTGGCAAATATAATTGAAGAATATAATTAAGCAAATCTTATCGTCACTTCCGAAAGATTAAATATCAACGGTTTTCAATTATACATCGGTGATCTTTTTTAATTAGAATATATATTGTTGAAAGGAAAGAGAGAGAGAGAGAGAGAGAGAGAGAGAGAGAGAGAGAGAGAGAGAGAAATATTTTACAGAGAGAAAAGAATGCATACAGCAGTTAGCGAGTGCGTCAAGAGTGATTCGTGTACTGCATGCATAAGCGGTCGCTTTGCCCATCAGAAGGGCAATGCAGTAACTCGCGAAACATTGATCCAGCCATTCTAGTACGTCCAAAATTTTCCAACGATTGGCATCCGGGGACAGATCACATGCCATTTGCCGTTGCACGACCACTCTCACATGCGGGGATAGACATCCGTCACACTGCGTTGCGTATCGCATGGCTATTGTATGCGGTCATGTAGGGTCGTAAACACTTGTTTTATTATATTTCATTTAACCGGAAATGTATTTTCGAATTTGTTCCTGATATCTGTTGACACGTCGTCGTTCAGTTCAGCGTCGAACGAAAACGTCAATGAATCGTGCTGCTCGCAGCAGAATTTAGGACGGAAAAGGTTAAATCAGTGATGTGGGAGATTAAATATGTGTACCGCGCGAAAAAATCGACGACATGCTTCCGTGAATTTTTCGAATTTTTACATGTGCTGTGTTCACACTTAACTTGTTGTGCAAAAAAATAGAACCGAATAGTATTCCTCTGTACGTAACTCTTCCGCATAGCTTCTCTATACTCGAAAGAATTTAATTTCGTGCATTGTTCTTAGCTCGCTTATGTTGCACGGAATATCTTGTAGATAAGAAATATACTCATGAAGGAAACCTCTTTGAAGATATATGCTTCAAGTATTCAATATCAACGCTTAATAAACGAACTTCTCGATAGTATCACTTTTCCTTCAATTATCTATCATTCAATACGTTTTAAATTTTATAAGATTAAATGAAAAAATGATTAAATTATTATTTTTACTGTTATTGACATATCTCATTGAATTTTTAAAAAGAAGCGCAGTATATGATTTTAAATCAATGAATTTGACTTATATATTTTTTTGTAATAAACAAATCAATATGCCTCATTCAATAACATGATCCGTCATTTTCAAGTCAATGTAACATTTTGTGTCGTATTTTAGTGCACACAGGACAAACAGTTTATCGTATACCGAACTATTCCGATGGAGAATTTTAATTTTAATTTATATTGTCTTTCTCTCTTTTTCTTCGCCGAATACGGATCTTTTTTTTTCATCATACCATGGAATTTAATTTGAGCATAGAATGCAAAATTTATTCTCAAATTCTTCTATACGCAAAACTCCTCCTCCTTCGTGTTCGACCTAGAAATTTTTTTCGCTTACGAATCTGCAGTGAATTTCATAGCGCCAGTCGAGTAACTACAGAAATTTAAGAGCTCCCAGTATATTTTGTTTCTCTCGCTGATTATTTTCTTCTTTTTTATTGCGTGAGCAATATGCGTGAGATGCTCATATTCATACGAGCATCTTTTAACATTAGAACCAGCGATAACGACGTGGCTTTACGAAGACCGTAAAAGGCTTGTGGCGCCAAATTAAAATGCGCAAAAAGATAAAAAAAACAGCTTGTGAAAAATACTTTTATGGATCATTATGCAAGAAATTGTCGATTCGGTTCAATTAGATAATTATTTAATGGATAATTTTTGTTTCTCGATAATTATCTTATCTACAAAAGAATCCCACAAAAGACATTTTATATTAGACAAGAGATTTTTTGCTTCGAAATTATGGATCATATTTGTTCAAAATTTATTTAAAGATCGTAAAACGCGAAATTTTACTCGTTGAATTAGAAGAATAAAGAGTTAAAAGAACAAATAACTAGGAAAATATTTTTGTGAATCATCGCGCAAGAGGAAAGACTGGCAATTTAATTCGATAATCATTTAATGAATAATTTTTATTTTTCAGTGATTACCTTATCCGCAAAAGAATTCTACAAAGAACATCTTAGGGTAACTACGCCGCACCTATTAAAATTTAATTTATTAAGTATTATTTATTATGTTTAAAGTAAATTATATTAATAAAAATTTTGTATTGTCTACTATTATGAAAAAAAATTAAAAATCTGAAATATTTATATTTCATATTAAAAAATGAATTTTTTAAATTCTTGCGTTTTTTCCGTAGGGGTGGGATATATATGACTACTCATAGAGAGGGAGGAGGTATGTATGACTCATAAAAAATTTATAAATAATGCATATAAATAAAACATAAAATGACACAACAACTTATAAAATATGTTTATAAAATTTTATTAAGGAATAAAAATAATAAATATGAAATAATAAATAATAATTACAATCTTTCCAGATGTATTACAGTGTTATGACATGAGATACATATTTCATGTAATGCGTTTATTATATTTAGTGCATTGAATTCAATCTGCGCACTTTGTATACTTTGGACATAAATCCCGCCTGTTAAAAATGCCATATATCCCAAATAGGTGGGATATACAAGACAACAAATTAAACAAAGAATACAAGAGCAAAATACTTGTATTTTGTTATACAACATATTTTACTATTCTTCTACATGTATCACGAAATAACCACTAAGTCTTTTACATGTCCTACAATAATCATTTTCATGTAGATTATAATTTATGCTGGCGCTATTTAAGACAGTGACAAATATCGATTCAATTTAACAATAATTTCATTAATATTATCAGAAAGAAACTGAAATCACAACACAATACTAATATAACATAAAGGTATGTAACAGAGTAGTTGCGGGGAAATTACCTCCACTCCTTCTATTTTTTCTAACTTCTGCGGCGTAAATTTCAGCACGGCGTATTTGCCAGAGTTACCCTATAGACAAGAGATTTTTATTGCCTTTAAATCATATTTTATTCAAAATTTATTCAAAAATCGTAAAAGGACCATCAAAAGATATCAAAATTTTATTTGCTGGAATGCGTAAAGAGTTAGAAGAACAAACAACTAGAAAAATATTTTTACAAATTATCGCGCAAAAGAAGAGACTGTCAATTTGATTGGATAATCATTTAATAAATAATTTTTGTTTTTCAATAATTATTCATAAAAGAATCTCACAGAAGACTTCTTATATTCAACAAGAGATTTTTATTGCCTCGAAATTATAGATCATATTTATTCAATCGGAATAAAGGGATGAAAGGAGCAGCACCGCTTGATCCTTGCACTTGATCTTACACGCGGAAAGCATGCTCTCAAACTGAATTCATTATATGAGCGAAGCACTTCCTACTATTCTTCATCTGTTCTTCATTTCAAATAATAAGTACTCTTTTCTTCGACATCTTTTAGAAAAGAGCTTACTAGCTCCTAGAACCAACAGATTTTATCAAAGATCCTAGAATCGAGCGATTTTATCAGAATTTAAGTTCAAAAGATTTTCATCTTTGTACTTCTTTTATTCGAGATGCTACACACATATATTTATATTATAAATTTATTATATATTATAAATTTCAAACACAACTCCAAAATTAATCTGTTATAATACGTCAGACAGCATCGCTAATAATTTCCGGATAAATAGTCTTGAACTGCACGTCAAAAATTCATTCATATTTTTTCCATTTTTATTTTAACTTTTTAATTGATTCAATAGTGTTATAAATTACTAATTAATTGAATAGTGTCATAAACTTAATGATTAAAATGCTAGTGAACAAAAGTAAAGAAAACATTTACCTAGCGTATTCCAAATCAATATCAATATTAATCGTATTCCAAAATTATTTTCTAATATTTTTGCTTTGTTACGTTCAAAAGCTGCATTCGGGAAGCTCCCTATTATGTCATTCTATTTTTATTGTTTGTTAGATATAAAACAAGATATAATGTAATAGTGCTGTAATAGCGCACTTCCCATATTGGCGAATTCATAAATTTGTTAAGGGAGGGAGTCATTGATGTGACGCAGCTAATTTTTTCAAATATAAAAAGATAGAATATTAAATTATTTAATATCAGTTTAAATTTCATGAGACAGCAGTTCATTTCGATGCTGAAATACAAACAAGAATTTTATTGCGAAGCTATTTTAATTTTTGACTGAATTGTTATATGATGTTTATCGGCAGTGTTTTGATGGAGGCGC
This sequence comes from Atta colombica, assembly GCF_001594045.1. Taxonomy (NCBI): domain Eukaryota; kingdom Metazoa; phylum Arthropoda; class Insecta; order Hymenoptera; family Formicidae; genus Atta; species Atta colombica. The sequence continues at coordinate 131,487 of NW_017259291.1, read as the reverse complement.
TTAATCACATTTACACTATCCAGCTAGCCAACTGGTTGCGTCTTCACTCCAAGAAATGATTGATTGATCTCACATAGAAACATTGCGGATATTAAAATAACGAAAAACATGTGGATACTGTAGCATTATACGTCTTATACTTCTCATCGCTTCTCATGAATCATCTGTATGTACTGAGATGGCTAAAAAGTTTGCTGAAATATGTATACACATTATTAATTAAATAAGTAAGAAAGGTACAATTTAATAATATTGAAATTTATCGCGCACATAGTACAATGCTAATTCCCAAAAGCCAAATTTATTATAATCATACTTTTTACATCAAGGAATTAAGATTATCATTTACATTATTTAAATTATTATTACATTGAAAAAGTATTACTTAGATGTAATTCATAAAACATTTTATTTAAATTATATTGATACACAAGAAGAATAATATAATGGAATTTGTTTTTTATATCTAAAAATTTGTTTAATTAAAAAATATTTGCGAAATATTAAAATTGTGATTAAATATTTCAGAAATATTAAAAATATATACATTTTATCATAAATATTTTTAAAAAAAGAAAATTCCAAGCCGTAGTTTCTTAAATGCTTAAAAAATATGAATGTAGACTTTGCATGAATGTTAAATATACATGAGTGTTAAATATAACTCTCACTATGTTGGTGTTTGTACATCAACATTCATCCAAATATCAACACGGTCAGAATTACATAAACATCGCATGATTGAATCTACATTCATATTTTATAAAGTGTATTTAAAAAGATTAATTGATTGCAGTTAAACTTTTGTAACTTTAAATACCAATTTCTTCTCATGATTTTTGAGAAAGCAATCATTTATAGCGGATATACATTTCTTCCGATATACTTTTCTTCGTAACTTGGTGGATTTCTTAATGGTTAGAAATACATATAAGCGCACTGTCTGTAGATCTCCAGCAGGAACCTCATCGCAGCCCCTCGTTTCCTGACTTAAAAGGAGTTGCGAAGTTTCTTTGTTATTCCCTTCCGATCTCCGCATCATCAGGATTTTGCCTGTGAATCGGCCGGACAGACATTGCAAACTTTTACTGGAACTTTTCATCAGGCTAGTCGAATGTAAAGCACTGTTTAGAAAGAACAATTTTCATGATGCCCGCAACAATCATGCATGAAGTTGAGTCAAGACTTAATAGTTTTACCAAATTTGTTTAAATAAATCTTGAGTGCCTGCGGAATTTATTTTTTATTTAATATGAATGTATAAATTTAAATTGTTCATATCTAAAACTAAATAAAGAAAACTTTTTAAAAATTTAATCAGCTATCCTTCACTCATATCCTTGATATTTTTATTATTATATTATATAATAAATGAAATTATTTAAAGAATTTAAAAAAATTAGTCACGCGCTTAAATTAATTATTTTATTAAATTTATTTGAACAGAACTTGAGTACTTTCGGAATTTATTTTGTTATTTAACATGAATATATAAATTTCATTGTTCGTATCTAAAACTAAATAATGTTAAATAAAAAAACTTTTTAATAATTTAATTAAATATCCTTCACTCATATCCTTGATGTTTTTATTGGACTATACGATAAATAAAATTATCTAAAAAGCTTTAAATAAATAAACTCGACATTTTAATTGTTATAATAAGAATAATTTTGCATATTAAACTGTTGAGTCCATGAGAAAAATTCTAATTGACCGTAAAATAAAACCGTGCTAATTCTTGAGTCGTAAAACGATGGGCGCTTAAAACGATGATTAAATGTCGACGAGAGCTTTTTTTCATTATCTTCAACATTTCGCATTCAAGCAAACCGTAAGTTTACGGTTCGTAAATTTGGATGCACTCGCGATCTTTGCTTTCTCGCGTGAGATAAGGAGAAGTAAAGTAGAGCTTGTAAAAATCCCCTCCGTTCTTCCATCTTGAATTTAGCGAGTTTGTTGAGCAGGTTTTACGCGGCGTAAACCTAAATACGTGCGCGGCACGGGCTGGGTGCAAGGAATATCGCATGAATGCGCGGTCACATTCTCCCCAGAAACGAAACTCTGTCTCTCGTTGTCTCCGCAAGAATTCTGCGGATTATCCCGGATTTGCCGCATGGCGCAAAGAGGCACAATATCTTATCGTTCTCGTGACTTCTTTTTCCGATCGCGGCATCTAAAAAGGTCTACGAAGGTTGCCGCGAACGTTCTATTGGAAGAACCAAACTTTTTGACATAATGTCGTAAAGATTCGGATCACGAGTCACGATTTTCGAATCTCGTCGCGGAAAAAGAAAAGAAAAAAAGAAATAAAGAAGATAGTAATCGCTTACTCTAAAATGTATAATATAATATAACAAATATATATGAATAAAAAAATTTATGTATAAGAATCAATCTGCATCGTTTATACGTTACATAAATATAAAAGTTTTTTTTACATATAAAGAGACTAATAAATAATTAACAAGAACAAGAGAGAAAAAAAAAACTGTGATATATTTTCTTTTCGTGAATAATATAACTCATATTGCATGACGAAAGACCTTTTTCGCTGCTGAATAATAAGCTGAGTGAGAGTTGTTGCTTAATTGCATCCACGAATGCGGGGTAATTAACTTTTGTAAAAAAAGATGAAGCGCCGCAATGGAAATAGCGAAATGCGCTGCAGGCGGAGAGGGAAATGCGTTAAATTTAAGCTTGCGAAGAATGCATGGCTGTATTCACTACAGTACATGTAAAAGTAATTACGCATCAGCGACCGTCGTGAAAACTCACGGGAATAATTAATGAAAAATGGAACCGCTCGATTGTCGATCGAAAAAATATGTGCATTATAAGAAATAGCGTAAAATTTTTATATAAAATACGCTCTGCATCCTCAGGATTAGAATGATTGATTTATTACGATTGATTTATTACGATTACATATGCGACGCGATGACACATTTCGCTCTATCTGTAAAGTGGAAGAATGGATAAATCGATATAGAGGCATCTGAATTTTGCACGCATATTTTGTTGAATTTATTTTCAATGAGTGTATCTGCATGCAGAACATTGTTGAATGCGCGAAGAAAAGTCTCAGATGTTATAGTTCTCGATAAGATTTTGAACAACTTACAACAAAAATGAAATGAAATAGAGTAAAATATTATTTTATAAAAGAAATGTATATTTTTCTTGTTAGAATACAATTCTGCCTCTTTCCGACATATAAGAACTTGAAAAAGAACTATCCTTTGTTATCCTTTGTTAGTTGATCCCAAGTTTCCCTTGTTGTGTGTTGAAGTAGCAGTTCCGGGCAATGACAACTCGATACAAGAAGAAATACGGCTTTTCCGAGAGGAAATAATCATGTGGAACGTGGACAAACAGATCCGGCGGAGTCAACCCTTTCATCGGGCGTAACGTGGAATCGAAAAGAGACCAGAGAGACGAACGAAAAGGGGATCGAATCCGGTCCCGTATGTTGCGAAGGGCGTCTAGGCGATTCAGACGGGATGGCGTGGGTCAGGTGCGAGCCAATATGTGGCATCTGGCGTTACATGCTTCAAGCTTCGCATAACAAGCTCGGGGCTTGCTGTGCGCTGATGGGAAAAGTTGCAGGCTGCTAGCTCAGATATGTCGTCCTGGGCTGTGCGCATATCCTTCCTTCCTTCCTTCCTTCCTTCCTTCCTTTCTACCTTCCTGCCTTCTAACCAACCTCTCTACCTACCTATCTACCTATCCATCTGCTTGCCTTCCTTCTCTATCTTTTTTTCAGCATCCGTCGACTACATAACGCCGCCTTATAACATATCCTATGACAACGTCGAAACCCACGCTCGGCCCTCGTTTTCGATCTTCCTTCAATGCGCTCACATAGTCAATTGGAGGCAAAGGAAGAGTATGAAATTTCCCGATATCGTTAGTATAGTAATTATAAGCCAACTCTTAAGCTTCAATAAGAATTTACATAACATTCAAAAGGATTAGATATAGATATCATTTATATAACACAAACTGATATTGTTGAGATATAATTAAAGTTATTATCATAACACGCAGCGATTAGATATTCTAGAAAATTATTCCTCTTAAATATTGAATATTATTATAAGTTATTATATAATCAAGGAAAATTTAATAAATTGCATGTAATTATATATCAAACTGTATTATTTAAGATATAATTGAAAATATCTAATACATCACCTGTGTGCAAAAATCATGCGCAACTACTTTTACAAATTTATCGGACTGTCACGCACGTTACAAATATACCTTTCGTCAATAATCTATCGGTCTTTAACGGTTTTAAATCCCTTGAGATAGAAACTCTGCTATCTACTCTCAATACTTCCAATTCGAACGAAGGAAATTGACAAAATGATTACATTTCAGAGTAAATGTATAGGAATACGAAATAATGAGCACGATAGTGTAATTCGTCTGTGACAAGCGACCTCAAATAGAATCACGAACGTTCCTATATTTCGTTACGACATGAATATTCCGTATTCAGTTGAAATGGGGTTGAACGTCAATCGGATCATGCATACTTTCTAAATGAAACCTGATGCGAATATCCTACCATTATCTCATAGCATTGACCGAACTTTTACCGCTTGGTCCTGCGATTTAATGTGCGAAACTTTGGAATGAGAACAAATGCACCGAATATATGTTCGCGATGTTTCACAAATTATTCCTGGAGGATTTTAAAAGAGCAGTATCTGTTATGAAAAATTCATTTTAAACTAAAACATTTTATTAAACTAAAACATAGTGCATATTAGGAAGTTAGATTGCATTTAGAAACTCATAGAGTTTAAATTTGTTAATTATAAATTGAAATATATAAATAAAACAAAAAAAAAACAGGAAATGAGAAAATAGACGCGTTTTTTTTTCTTTATGCGTTTCATAAATTGTCATTCCTTTAAAGATTGTCATGGCAGATAATAATATTTAAGCTCTTTACTCACCATATTATCTCAAATTGTGATGTCAAAAGCGAGAAAGTTCACAATAAAAGTTCTTGCAAAATATATTAAGATAAAAATGTTTCAATAAAACAATCCTTACAACTGATACAACTAATTCATAAAATATATATCGAAATCTCTCTCTATTTTATTAATTAATAATTATAATATTTGAAAATAAGAATAAAGGGTATAATACACAAAAAAATTTAAGCGGTGAGATGGAAACAAGCAAATCAACATTTTGGATTTGCTATTGCTTACATTATTAACTTATGTTTCTACTGTAATTGGTCAATTCGCTTAATATTTGTTACTTTATATTTTTTAATGTGCCATAATCTTTATGCATAACCAGAAATAAGCTATGTGTGTTCACAAACAAATTAATAATAATTAATATAGAAATAAGTATAATTTAATTTCTCTCTAAAAAATAAGAAGATAATTTTTGATACACATACATACTTTATAAGTATATCAGAAATTATCTTCTTATTTTAAAGATATAATTCACTCGATTCTATCGATTATAAATGTTTTTTTTTACTGAAAAATATTTCTGTTCAAATATAATTTGCAAGAATTATTATTGGCTATTCGCTCGCTCCAGATCACTATCAAAGATAATAATGATGAATAAACAGGAACTTTTATTAATACAGAAGGATTGGCAATCAACATTAGTGACACGTGTAAAATCAAAAAGTTTAGTTTCTTTTGATACATGACCCGTTATTCTCTCATTTTTATCGCTACGCTTTTCTCCCATCCTTTGCAACTTCCATCATCAGAAAGTAATTCAGTGCACTTCTGTATGCCAATCTCCTTGTCTGCTTATTCCTGTTTGCGCAATGCCAAAATGTAAGCACTAAAACTTTCTCATTCCGGCGATCTCTTCATAAAGTCTTAACTACTAGAAGTAATCTCGTACTTGATTCGAGCATTTATATTTTACAACTGCATTCGACGTTTCAATCTAAAATTACTTTTCAAATTAAACTGTCACGAAAAGAGTCAATTTCTTGAGCATTTCTATCTTTAAATAGATCTCTATCACATTTTTATAATTATAATTAAATGCCGATATTCCTTTTGTAATAAGAACAATGGATATTATACATTTTTATACATGAATGAAATAACAAGCGACAAATCCCGCTTGATGTATCACAAACAGCAAGTAAACTGAAAAAGCTAAAGATTAAAAGAAAATTTTGATATATTATTCGAAAATTAGTCATTATATTTACGATAATTACAATTCTGAAAAATACAGACATAATACCCGTGTAAAACATTGTAAAACACAAGTGTAATATTATATAGAACAAGTGTGAACGATCGATTACATTATACATACATTACACACATATAAATTCAGCAAGTTAATGAGCAAATGACCATTTATATTCGTTGATATGCTCTACCAACATTTACGCTTATAGAAAGCAATATTTCTCCGACAAAGGAATGCCTGCGGCTGATTGAAATATTGCCGACGTGTAAATGCAAGCAGCATGTATTTTTCAATCAACTTTGACACGTAAACCGCGCGGTCACCTCTCCGTATTGATTATCTTCTGATGCCATTTTCATCTGCAAATCGTGAATCATGAATTAATAATCAAGAGATAATCCAAAATTTCAATATCATTCTTTTTTTCGATGTATTGATATTCCAATTATCGCGCAACAGTGACTGAATAATAAACGCGCTTATAATATTCTACTGGCTGCAGAATATTATGCATAGAATTTGAACTAACTTAATGCTTAACGTATCACACTGCAAGTGCGTGCTAATAACGAAGCGAAGAGTTCGTATCACGCGACGGTACGACAGGAAGCCGGCAGGAAGCTCGAATTAAGGAGACGGCTCGAAGCCACGGCATCTGCTGTAGCCGTTATCCTGGCATGCCAATTTGACAGGCGCCGCAATTGCAACGCTCCAGAAACGTCTAGGAAAAAGGCTACGGTCGATTTTTCAGTCTGACAGTTTCTGGAGAGCGGCGTCGTTCTCGGCTGTCCGTCGCGGCGCATCGCAATAAAGGTCGGGCAGATCACAAGAACGTTGCGAACCAGGCCGCTTTCTTCCCGTTTTCTTTTTGAACGCCGAGTAAACAGCATCAAGCATGATTAAGTAATCCGCTCTCGTCTCACCCTGCTGTCCCATCGGAAAGGACTTTCTTGCGCAAAATTGCGCCGGCCAGTAATAATACGAGCGAGATGAGATATCGTGCCGTATCCAACTAAACTGAGAACATCTCGCCATGACGAGAAAATTATTACCAAGAAAAGATTTTCGATGCACGATTTTTTGCATGAAGATTATATGGCAAATCATATTCGAGTCAATATTTCATTGTCGTATGTCCCGATGGATAATTCATTATTTCACTATAATCCTTTGTGACATAGTATGCCTGTAAAAGGCACACCTTTCTTGCCGCAGTTTTTGTAAGTTTTTACATTTTTGATATTTAATTTAATTATGTATTTGATATCGTTATGTTCCTAGAATTTGTCTGTATATGTTAATGACAAAAATATGTAATTATTTTGCATTGAATATAAGTTAAAAACAAAGTTCAGTCAAAATTAATACTTTTTTATAAAAAAAATTTATGAAAATGATAATAAACATAAAATGTTCATATTAATATTTTCACTTCAAAATGTTTAATTTTGTTAATTAATGTTTTCGAGGTCGCTGATTTCAAATCTGTATTCATAATTGGCAAATTTTAAATGGCAGATCCAAAATGGCGGTCAACATGGCTACGTTCGGGCAGCGCGCTATCAACGCTATTTGTGTTACACTATCCTTGTTTCACGTTTAATGGACAATAGAATGATAAATAGCGTCCTCCCAAACTCAGCCGTTAAATTCTGATAATGAAATAAGAATTTTTAATACTCTTGATATTTCCAATATTTTTTATTTTTTATAATTTTTTAAAATTCTTAAGTAAAATTTTACACGTAAATATAAGCCAGAGTGTTTTTTTTTTCAATTTAATTACCATATTAAATTCGTTTTGATTTTTTAAATTTTGAGGATTTGTAATTAGCAACCCCAAAAACGCTCATAAATTAAAATTCAGCAGAATATGTTCAGAAAAATTTATGCAACAAAAAGTTAAGCAGCGTCTACAATGAGATTTTTAAGTGTAAAACTTAAGCTTAAGCCTTAACCCATAAGAAATTGATCAATCACAATCGAATATGAAGAGAGTAATCGATTGTTATTGGTCAATTATATTGGTCAATTTCTTACGATTTAAGGCTAAGTTTTATGCCTTAAAAATTCATTATAGACGCCGTTTTATGACGACGTAAAACTTCTTCATCGTGTGATATTATATTTATTATGTCGTGAAATATATATTGTTACCTTTTTTCGCGTGTAATCTCCATAAAATAGGCCTTGATGCTTAACAAAAATATAATTTATAAAATATAATAAGATTAAATAACGCAATAATAGTTCGTAAGAAAAGCACTAAGTCATGATTCGTTCGCGTTGTAAATCCCGCGACACGCGATAACAGTTGCGAAGGAAAAAAAGCTTGCGAGACATCCGTCACTCTGTCAGTGTATACAATATACCTGCGGTGCACGCAACAACTCACTCGTTTATTTCCTTATTAAGGAGTAAAAAAATTTATCAGACTATTATTTAGTTGAAAATCATACATCTTTCTCAATGTCATACAACATATTCTTGAAGCGTATCATTAAAATATCATCAAGAACTGAAAATGTAGAGCTCATAATGGCATTATACGCAAATAATTACAAGTGGGTGATTACTTGGGAAAAGTTTCGCTAGTGTTTCAGCGTTTCCCAAGAAGAAATCTCCATTACACGCGAAATCTCTTGTATGCTTCAGCACGCTCAAAATGTATCGCTTGTCTTTAGTATAAAGACTCTGTTGTCGCCTCGATGGGCCATTAGACTGACGTAGACACGTCATGATTTCCTTGCATTATTAGCGACCTGGCGCTCGGCGCAATTCAACCCGAATGAATAATCTTGGAACATCATCGCCCACCATTTCGAACATAATGCATTCTTTGTAGCGTTCTCGCATTCTGATATGAATAAACGTCAAAATAACTCTAATGAACCCCGCCATCATTTCCGCTCGCTTCACCTTTCTATTTTTCCGTCGCGATATCTTCTTATTGCCCGTCTCACTATTTTGTATCTTCCGATTACGCTTCATTGGCGCGTGCATTTCGAGCGGTTTCTTAATTTCCCGTCTCTTCATTTTTATAAATCGGTACACTTAGCGCCATTGTTCCTTTGACATCAAAGACATCATGCGCAACAGCTTGTCGTAGTCGGAAAATTTTTTGCCACGAGACTTTTCCCGTTTGTTTAAGTGTAATTCTTTTTCTAATTAAAATAATTTCCATTTCCACTTCTGTCTTTTCTATGTTTCTCTTCCTGCTTTTTTACAAATAGGAAGTACTGTTTGCGAGTTTACATCCATTTACATATCACAAACGATAACTTCTTGTTGAAACGATATGCACTACCGGTTCTTTGTGAAACATTATACTACCGCATCACACAAACCTCGGAATGTTCCTAACGGTAAATTAGCACCCGCATCAAGGAATCAGGTCAGCTTGTAAAGAAGAGGCTCACATTGTTCCTCCGCGTTGATGCACCTTGTGCAAATAGTTCGGCAAACCACCATCCATTAAACGCTGTTTTCAAGCCTTCTATAGTGAACAATTCACCTATACCATCACTAGTCATCCTATGGATCAATTGCGTTGAAACATTTTGATTGGATTTATACGTAAAACCGCACAAAGTTACGCCATATCGAAACTATTATTTCGATACTGGAAAAGATAGTTATTTTTTTAGTAGATTAATTGACATGTAATCATTTTATTTTCAAAGAACTACTTTTTTTCATTAATAATCGCAAATATTCACCAGACAAGTCAAATATGCGAAATTCCAGCATTCACGTAGTGTCGCGTATCATTTTTATGTTATGGTAGATGAAACCAGATGAAACTACTAGATTTGTTTGCGACGAATTTACAATGACCAGCACGGAGAGAAAATGGCAGCTTACGGATAGAAGCGGCATCGAATTCCAAATGTTGTATATTCCATGTATATAGAATAGTATGTACAGCGCAGCTTGGCGAGGATGATATTAGAAGCCTTTTGTATGCAACTCGATACGTATGCTCTGTGCATGTACCATAGATATCGAAGTTTTCCCTCATGCTTCCGTCTTTTCGCATCTATCGGTGTGCACAAAAGATGTGCAAGAGAAAGAAAAAAAAAAGACAGAAATAGAGAATCGCAACCGTAAATTGTTGCATACGCTCAGATTCTTTGCGTTTATGACGAGCACATCCTATTGTGGTGAGAATTTTTCTGACCACACGTGCGACGAATTATCCTAACTCTTTTTTCGCCCCGAAACGTGCCTCCGTTCTGGCGCTTCCGTGTCGGGCCCGATAAAAGAGGTGACGACAGCTTGGACGACGAGCAAAATTGAAATATCGCGAACCGCGTCTGGGTACGCGCAAGAATAATAATTAATGCCACGACTTTTATCGCAGCAGCGGAGAGAATAATTGAATCGTTAAGTGCGGCAGCCACCGGACCGTCCGCTTTTCATCTCGATTGTAATGAGAAGAAAACGGTCCTTCATTCAAAAGCATGCACTATATCGTGTCAAGAAACTATACAATGTATATAAAAATTTAATTTTATCATTAATATAAAGGATTTTCCAATAAGAGGTAGTATTTTGAATTATTAAAAAAACACATTTTTTTGAAAGAAAAATTGCGTTTGATGAAAAATTTCGTCAAAAGGATGACCATTTGTAAGAAAAGCCAAGGCGGCCATTTGGCGGATATCATTTTTAAAGTATAACTTCACAATCTGTATTTGAGATTGGAATAAAAATATCACAGCTTTCTTACAAAAAAAATGCGTTTTTTTTAATAATTCAAAATACCTTTTGTTGGAAAACTCTTATATCACTCTTTAAATTTTTTGGAGTGAAATCTTACTCTAAAGAGTGAAATCTAACTTCCAAAAATGAAAATTGAGCCATTTCAAGATTGGCTTAATTTTCATTTTTTTAGAATGAGACTTTATTTCAAAAAATTTAGAAAATAGAAAATACTTTTAAACATTAATTGAAAGTATAAAACATTTTTAATATTCACTTGAATACACCAATTTAATTATCCATGTAAATGTCTACAAAGCAGTAATATTTACAAAATAGATACAAAGTAGATTATTAAATTTTTTTAGGCTATATTGGATGCAATTACTTTATAACTATAAAGTTATGATCGATATTTATAGAATTTTTATTTCAAGATCATCTTAAGTATGCATTAATATAGCTTTGTGATTGATTCGTGACATTTTAAGACTTTATTTAAGACGATTTTAAATGTAAAAACTGACTATGAATATCACCTCATAATGTGGAAATAAAATGTCATATAATACCGCAACATGAATACAAAACAACGTAAATACACAACATGAATACACAACAAGTAACAAAATTTCAACAATTTAAGCTGAATCTTAATATTTAAATAATATTTTGCTGTGAATTTGTATGTACATATCCAATTCTACAAGTATGCTTTAAAATAGTTTTTAATCTCTAAACGCAATCGAACTAGAGTAAGACGAAAAGCACAGGTTCTTACATAACGCATAATACGTGTAATGCAGAATAAAATATAACCAATCAAATTTTTGTTTTCTTCCTTTCCATAAAATAAAGAACTCTGTTTGAGTTTTGATTGAATTTCTTATACCTTATGTATATATATATATATATATATAGGCATATATATGTATATATATGCATTATGTATATATATATATATGCATATTATGCGTTATGTAAAAGTCTGTGCTCCCTGCTTAATAATCACCAATTAAATTATCAAATAATTTAAAGCTGTAAATAAATTTTATACTAATAAACATCTTAAAAAGCATTAAATAATGTTTTTATGAAAAATTAGTTGTTCAAAAATTCTCAAAAAAGATAATTATCATGAAATATAAGAAGGTCCAGCTTCGAATAAGTTCCTGGCTAAGGTAATATTTTTCGCAATAAATTATTTACAACTTTTTTAGATGCTTATTAAATTATTAAATAGTATTAAATTATTTACAACTTATTTTTTAAGATATGCAATTTAGTTTGTGATAATGTTATTCTAATCGATTTAAGATTGCATTTAACAACTAAAAATTATTTCAGCGCACAATAATACAATAGACATGTATATTTTATACTGAAATATTATTTAAGTATTAAAGGGATAAAACAGAATAATAGCCTTAAAAAAAATCTTTCTTTATAAATTTTTTTTAAAATAACTATAAATCTTAAAAAAAATGTGAATTGTTATCAATTGAGTACATTTTGAAGACACCTTAAGAATTTTTGTATGTCTAAATATAAATAAATGGCGATGTTGCACAGCATAGTAGATTTCCGTGTCCAAAAAACACGGTCCATCGGCAGAGTAAAAAACTCAAGTTGTAATTATCTGAAATGAAAATTTCTTAAAAATTTCGAATTTGTATGAATGTAATTTCAGTTAAACGTAGCGATTTTTAAAAATAATTCTTTTTTACAAAATGGCAGCGGTTAAAAAAATTTTTATTTCACTATATTTTTGAACTTCTTAAACATCTCGTCCTTCAAAAACTAACAATTAATAAAAAAAATCTCTACACTCAACTAAAATTATTCATTTTGTGCTATTATTTAAAACTGAGGCCGATCGAAAATTGTTCGAGTTGCCAATTGAAAAAAGTAATTTTGAGAACAACGCATATAGTTTCAATATAATTGAAACTTTAAATGCGTTGTTCTCAAAATTACTTTTTTCAATTGGCAACTATTCAATATAATTGAATAAGTTTCAATATAATCAATATATTAAAGTTTCAATATTGTTATTTAATTATTTACTAGAAATCTACTTATTTACCTATCCACCTATCTATCTATCTATCTATCTGTTACCTGCGCACGTCTTTCTTAAATCGGATGCATATCTCTATTATAGCACTATATACGTCCGTTCATTAAAACTCACTATAATTCGAGAAATACTTTGAATTTTATAAAAATCTCTTAAGAGCATATTTTTAATTTGTGTCTTGAAAGAAGTACAAAAATGTTTCGATTTTTTTTAAATTTTACTCTGTTTTACCTCTTTAAAATCCAGTTCATATTAATAAAGCCTTTTCGCTATTTATATTAGTAAATATGTATTAGTAAATATGTATAAATATTAGTAAATATGTATATAATTTAATTTGTATTTTGAAAGAGGCTCAAAGTCCAGGGTCAAAACGTTTGTAATGTTTTTAATTTCATTGGTAAATACATTTCAATTGTTTGCGAATTATATCTTATCACTTTATAAATATAGAGGAAAGGCCTCTATTATAAGACAGGCGCTCAATATGAGATAGCAGCATTTCTGCTAAATTAATAAACGCTATCTATTGATTCCACCATAAATTTATTGCTCTTGGATTAAAAAATTGTTTAATAGAAAGTTCATTATTAGATCATGCCTGTAGTCATTGTAAAAAAGATTTTAGAATTTGGATGTCTTCAAATTTCATTGAAATGAGCTTTTAAACCTTGTTTATTATTTAATAAATAAATATTTGGTAATAAATTCTTCATGTAATGATAGAGTAAGATCATACTAACAGAAAAATACGGGATATGTTGAATTGTTTAATTGCAGAAGTTAAATTTGATGATAGTAAAATTGTAAGGCATGGAAATTGTAATATAAGATACCCTATTTTTAATATGAAATAACCCATGCTCCTATGTCATAGTGAAAATCGTTGCTAAGGTATAAATGTTATTGTACAATAATAAAAAGAACAACCGGAATAAACATCGAATACCTATTTCTGCGATGCTTGATTCGAACTATCTGAAGATGAATTCTGGGTATAATCTATCGCATGCTCATTTTTTGCGCACACTGGCTGTGTTTGTATTTTAGAAACATTAAATGAAGTTTTTACTATCAATTTCTCGGCGCATCTCATATTAGGAGCACAATTTTTTGACTTTACGATTTACTCATTTTTACATTTTTACATCTCTTTAATTTAAAAAAAAATGAAATTTGAATTAAATTTTATATAACATTATCTTACAGCTTATTAAATTCTTTTCCAAATAACTTATTATTTTTTTTAATTCTGCCCATAGACTTCTAGCACATAACTTCTTTACCCAAAATGAACTCGGTGAACTTTCATAATGGGCTTTCCTTTACTATTTACACATTAACAATCACAAAAGCTTATACAGACATTTTAATTATATTTAATTTATTCTTGAATTCTCTCACACAAAATAATTTTCATTTTAATATAATTATATTTTATAAGCAATTCTTTTATAAAGAAATCTTTCAATTTCCTGTGGCAATTGCTAGAGACTGACCAGTTTTTTATTTCTATCTACTTCAATTG
>NW_017259291.1:116010-116865 GCF_001594045.1 Atta colombica | reverse complement strand
TATATATATATATATATCGACCTCTTTCCCAAAGCAATAAACTCGGCTCGTCTCTCGCGATGTCCATCCTTTGCCTTTGATCCCAACTTTTATTTTGCGCGACAGTTTCCACATCGTTCGAACCGTTGGGTCAACTGTGACACCTAAAGTCGCAACAGTGTTGGAGAAATCTCTCAGAGAAATCGTGTCGTTATTCACAGTTGAAAGTCGAGGAAACAGTTAAAGCTCGCCAAGTAGAGATCCGGTTTCCTCCGGAACGCAAAAATGAAATGAAGTCTGGTGTCATCCCATTAAAACTGCATAAAAAGAAGCGAAAGATGCAGTTTCGTTATTGAAGTCATATCGAATTCTCAAATCGATATTGAGTATCTTAGAGCGAAAGACGTATACAAATTTTTCAATCACAGATGGAAAATCGAAAAGAAATGTAAATGTAGTTGCGTAAAATCGGTAAGGTATATAAGTTTTTTTATAACAATAAAATAACAGGAAACCTCTCGAAATATAAGCCTGTTCTTACATACAGAAGAATATCTCACAAAAACTTTGAATTATGGCCCATAAAAACTTTAGGAACCCGGACGATTAAGTCGCCGCATAATATAGCGGTCGAGCTCTATGGAACCTCCGGTACCGTTACACGAGTACACATGTACTCTACACGCGAAATGTACTTTTGTGTAAGTTATACTCATGTCCACTAAATGCTTCGTTCTTATACTCTCTTATATACGGAATAATTTATTTAAACTCTGACCGCAAAAGGATTAACAGTGCTTCATTTTAACAAAAAAAAAAAGAAATTTTTTTTGTATCTATGAAATATAATTAAATAGGATATGATATATATATATA
>NW_017259291.1:109746-115615 GCF_001594045.1 Atta colombica | reverse complement strand
ATATCTTATTGCCTTATGAATACGTGTATAATTTACACTGATAATCGTGGAGGTTCACATAGATATTTTAATTGTATTGGATTTATTCTTGAGGAATTACAAATATAATTACATAACTTATTGTAATTAATAATTTATTTTTTGAAAAAACATCGTACTTTACGTACAGATAAAAACATAATCTGATTAGATGATTAAGAAAGTAAAAAGCTATACATATATTTGTGGTTTCATTTTATTTATAAAATCATTCTACAAATGCAAAAATAAAATTCTTATTTCTGTAAATTGCACAGTTTATAGTTTCTTAAATCTGTTACATCTGTTTATGTTTTCCTCTTTGAATAGAGTTCCGAAAAGGTGAAGGAATCTTCCAATTTTCCGTCGATTAACATACTATTGTAATATTCTGATTACGAATATAATAATAAAAATTGCCAAGGTCATTTTCAAGATCAAATATTTTAAAAACGATTTTTTTCACATTTTTTCGCGCATTTCGTGTAAAAAGTCATGCACTCCTAAGCAGAGGGGGGGAAGTGGGGTGGGAGTTGCTTCGCGTGGAAAGTCGTAAAGAAATTGTACGTCCCATCCATCTTTCTGCACGACAGCACATAGTGACAAGCATGCTACCTGAGTAGTGACGCTTAGCCAGATTGCGCGGCAAACCTGACCTTGTCGGTAATTTTCATGATCATATTTGTATCAGCACACCAAATAGTAGCTAATATAATCGACAATAAAATCAAAAAGTTCACCCTTTCAGAACTCCATTCTTCTCTTTCTTATTTCTCTCATAATACAGCTTTAAACATAAAATTAGAATACAGTGTGCATCAGTACACTTGTCTGTAGAATAGACTGTAAACTAACATAATTTTTATATATTGTTTTATATATATATATATATATATACACACACATACATACAGTGTTGCGTTATTATATCAAATATATTATATTCAAACCGCATTGAGATTGAAGAAATTCATGTATTTACAGAAAAATTCTAAAAAACTTTGTGTTACATCTTTATGTCTTGAAGAACAATTAAAATATGCATACAAATCAATAAATAAATATTTTACATCGAAGTGAAAAAATTTTAGAAATCCTTATATACATTAATCTATATTTTGTACAACTCTTGTAAAAAAATAATGGTTTCTATAGAGTTTTAATTATTATGTCCGTTTTAAGGTTTTTTTGTCAGATGCTCATTTTTTGTTTATCTTACGAAAATGTTAATTATTGCAAAATTGCAAACAGTATTATAAAAATTGTTATATCATTTGATAGAGGATACTTTTAGTTTAAATATATTTAGTTTCTAAAGTTTCTAAAGTTTTATTTTTAGCTTTCATTTACTTTTTTGTACCTCTAGGACGCATATATGTATACAGAGTGCAAAAGAATTCATTCAAAGGACAATTTTTATTTTAAAAAAGTTTTGTTTCTTTGTAAAATAAATAATAATTAGTAATTTTATACAACAAATACGTTTTTTGTTCGAATAAAAACAAATAAATTTTGAGTGTGTTCCTGATTTTAAAAACTAAATTTCGCGACTATATGAATACATTTTGTGCGTTAAAATAATATTATTTTTAATAATAATATCATTTTTTAATTTTCATTTATTTTTAAAATAATATACTTTAATTAATTAAAACACATTTTTTTATACGTACAGTTTTAAGAAATATAGTCTATTATTATATAGTTTATTATTTACGTATAAATTACTAATTACCCAGCAAAAAATAATCATCAATATGTTTCGAGTGGCTTGCCACTCAATGTGATTGACTCGCGATCTGTAGATCAGAGTTCAATCCCATTTATGCCCATATACGCAATTTTTTTTGCATTTAAGAAGCCGAAAATGATTCCATCTGGCGATTATAGAGCCTTTGATCACCAGTATCGTTCGGATCTGATGTTGAACTGTAGATCTCATATATCAGTTAATCTCCCAAACTGGAGGTTGGACATTAGGCTAATAATCTAATTCCGGAAAAAAATCCATTGTTTTAAAACCTCATTTGAGACTTTTTGCTCCACAATGGAGTTAAAGAAACATACAAAAATACAAAGACGTCGAGTCAATGTCGAATGTTGGTCGAATTGGTACCTCGATATCGATTCGATATCAATTTGATAAGTTATTTCTCGCTGGATAATATTTAAAAATAAGATTTTTTTTTAAACAAGATTTTCTTGAAACATATTTTCCTGTGTGAATATTTTTGTATTCACTGTATATTTCATTTACAATAAAAATCATAACTTTCAACCAAATAGTCTAATCGACTGCTATCTTGGCATTTTAAAAGGAAGGTTCAAGCTACATGTAAAAAAAAATCGCACACTTTGAAATTGTACTGTTTTTAATAAAATATATAATTTTATACATATGAATTTTATCGACCACGGCGGTTTTTCTTACCCCTCACGCGTCGCAACCATCCCTTACAAACTCCCACCGATCATACAGTTCATTTTACTCGTTTGAAAACTGAGAGCCCTGCTTGTAATATACGATCTGGGATGTATTCCTCCTCGATTCAAAATTTTGATATTCGATTCATAATTTGTAGTAAAAAACATTATTTAAAAATTAACACAATGTCATGACTTATTTTGAGCTATAATTAAATTAACTTTAAATTAATATAATTAACAAATTTCGATTTACAAAGCCTTCTTCAGCTAGATATAATAACGCAGAGATATAATCTTAAATTAATGAACAAAGAATAACGGATACAATGAAAATTTGAAAACCATCAATGATGAAATGTCAAAATATAAAAATATAACATAAAAAAATTCGAACGTCAATAAATATTCCGCCAGATAACAATAAGTTAGGAACATTTGAATATTTCAGTCAACAATAGATAATTATGTTCATCGATAAAATAGATTTGTCAAATTCCTCGATTGAGATCAAGAATTCAGTTTGTCACAGACTTGTATCAAACAATTTGAGAATTCTTTAATTACGAGTATTTTATGATATTTTGTAGAACAAACAGATTTATGAAGATAATATATTATTAGTATGAATAAGAGGTACAGAATCAAATAATAACTTACTATAATTTATAAAATACTGTAATCTAAACTCTCAATCAAAGGTTAAGTACAATAAAGATAATGACTGTTGCTAGTTTGAAAATTAACTGATGTGAAGGTCAAATAAAAGTAAGTCAATAAAATCGAATGTAAAAACAAATCTGTTCAAAACTGTGACTATGTTCTCATTAAGTATATTAAAATAAGAGTTATCCGATAACTCAGTATCTTTAAATTTAAACCGTTTTTCTTTAATATGTAACATTCCAGAAATATTTCTTTTACGATAATTCTTTTCAAAATCAAGAATACTAATTTTTCCTAATCAAAGTCATGATTAGTTTCTGTGATACGTTTCGAGATTACTGAGTAAATCATTCCTAAAGAATAACTGTTATCTTTCAAATTCTCTATTATAAATTCTATGTTCTTATTATAGAATTTGACAATAAGATCGCTATCAACTAAACTATATATGGTCCTTATTTTATGATATGCGGGATGACTCGAACAGAATGATAAATATCTGCCCGAGAAATCTTTTTATGATATCAATCTAAAATAATAATAGTATTGTCTTTATTGATGACCAATAAATCCAAAAAATTCAGACAATAGTTTTCCTCATATTCAATAATGAATTTAAGTCTATCATGCTGTTCATTAAATGAATTTAAAATTTAAGTGATCTTATCTTTAGATGCAATCATCAACATATCTAAAATATGCAGAAATCCGAAATTGTAAAGAATTTAACACTCTCTCTTCCAAATCTTCCATGACAATGTCAGAAATGATAGGGAAAAGGGGAGAACTCATAGATGTGCCAAAAGTTTGTTTGTAAATAATCTCATTAAAAGTAAAATATGTCGATGTTAAGACAAATTTGACCGCATTAATGAATTCATTCTTTGATATGTTTGTGGCAATGGAGTCCCAATCCATCCAGCGATATTCAACATTAGTGAACAGAGAAATGTAACATCTAATGAAACTATTATCGCTATTTGTCAATCGTCATTAATTTATTGTGAAATTCAAAGCTACTTTTTATTCTACTCTTTGCAGGAGGAATATTCTCAGAGATAATATCTTGCAAATAATCAGTTGACGAATATAGAACTATGTATATATATATATATATATATATTGATTGAAGAAACAATAAAGTTTGGCTTGTAAAAAGTCCATGATTGTTAATAACACCAGCTTAGTTGATACTGATGGAGTTCTGAGAAAGATGGTTTTTCCATATATAAGATCTAGTCTAACAAAAAAATTATTAAGTCATTAATAAATTCAAAAATATGATTGGCTATAGGTGTTTAAACAAGCTTAATAAATTTATTAAAGTTCATAAGGACAAGAATCAGCATGATAAAAATAATAATATCATATATAAGATAAATATCATGTATAAGGTAAATTACAATAACTGTGATGGATCGTATGTTGTCAAACGAAGACAATTGCAGACAAGAATTAAAGACCATCGCAATAATATAAAATTAGACCAGTCCAAATACTAATCTTGAAACATATCACAGAAACTAATCATGACTTTGATTGGGAAAAAGTTAATATTTTTTGAAAAGAATTATCGTAAAAGAAATATTTCTGAAATGTTATGTTACATATTAAAGAACAAAAAAGTGTTTTAATCAAAGATACTGAATTATTGGATAACTCTTATTTTAACATACTTGACGATATACGAAAACATAAATAATCAGTTTTGAACAGTTTTAAAACTTGTTTTTACATTCAATTTTATTGACTTACTTTTATTTGACCTACACTTTACATCAGTTAATTTTCAAACGAGCAACAGTCATTATCTTTTTTGTACTTAACCGAATCTTTGATTGAGAGTATAGATTACAGTATTTTATATAAATTATAGTAAGTTATTATTTGATTCTGTATCTCTTATTCACTCTAATAATATATTATCTTAATAAATTTATTTGTTCTACAGAATATCACAAAATACTCATAATTAAAGAATTGTCAAATCATTTGATACAAGTCTATGACAAACTGGATTCTCGATCTTAACCGAGAAATTTGGCAAATCTATTTTATCGATGAACATAATTAATCCATTATTGATTGAAGTATCCAAATGTTCCTAGCTTATTATCATTTGAGGGATACTTATTGACGTTCGAATTTTTTTATATTTTGACACTTCATCATTGATGATTTTTAAATTTTAATTGTATCCGTTATTCTTTATTTAATTTAAGATTGTATCTCTGCGTTGTAGAAAAAGAAGAAGGCTTTGTAAGCCGAAACGTTTGTTAAT
The DNA here is from genome assembly GCF_001594045.1 of Atta colombica. Taxonomy (NCBI): domain Eukaryota; kingdom Metazoa; phylum Arthropoda; class Insecta; order Hymenoptera; family Formicidae; genus Atta; species Atta colombica. The sequence continues at coordinate 110,226 of NW_017259291.1, read as the reverse complement.
TATATTAATTTAAAATTAATTTAATTATAGCTCGAAATAAGCTATGACATTGTGTTAATTTTTAAGAAAAGCGAGAAGAAATTTTACGAGCATTTTTTACTCTAACATTGTTTAAGTTCATATTTTAAATATATTGACGCACATTTTTTGTTCGCCATTTGAAATCGTCATTTTAAATTCAACTTTTTATTTGATTCGTAATTAGGAAAAAATCTTTTGATCTATATACAATCATATTTTAAATATATCAATATTTCAGCTTTTCATGGCCGTTATCTTGAATCGGCCATTTTGAAATTAAATTTTCATAATTTAATTATTTGGATAAGTTAATTTGGACGGAACAACACCCCCAAATTCATAAAATCTTCTTTATATAAAACGCATCTCTTCTGGGAAAGCTGGAGGTACGGGAGGGTTAAAAAATATAATCTAAAAACAAAATAGTGTGACATTATCGGCGACCTTCTTCTATTTATT
>NW_017259291.1:83928-109646 GCF_001594045.1 Atta colombica | reverse complement strand
GAAACACTCTGTATATATATATATATATATACCATACATTATATAAAAAGTTGCTAATTTTGATAATTTCTCTCATTTCTCTATCAACGCAATATATGTGTGTATGTGTATGCTAAAAATAAAATATTCCTCTCTTTAAAACGTAAATGTTTTATCTATCTATTTAGAAAGGAATTAAGTGCTTCATTAAAATTTCAATCACACTGTGATCACCGCTACATCTCACGTAAATAAAAAGAAAGAGTATCGCGAAAGAATTACGAACGCAGAAAGAAAAACGAAACAGGTACATGGATCATAATGCACACGTGAATGGCGCATAAAACAAGAAGTCTGATAGCGCGGAAAGCGGTGTATTGTTTACGAACGACATTAATGTCAGCGTAGCAACTAAAATAATTAAGATACAAGCTCACAATTATTCCTTTCTCCTCTCCACTATCACATTTAGAAGTAGAATCGCATTTCTCAGCTTAATCCGTACCAACCGGGAAAATTGTCTGCTACGATTTCGATAAAGCATCTCGTCAATTATGCGATCCTTTTGTCGCGTTATCATAGCGAAGAATCTCACGCCATTGCACTGTGCTAGAACACAGGCCGTTTCAAATGGATCTGTTTGTTAGACGTTTGTTAGGGTCACCATAGTTGAACGTGTCAGATATTTATCGGAGAGCACAAAGCATGAAAGCGCGCGCGCTCTGTGAAAGGGAACGAGAACTGGAGCAGTTAGAGTTTCTCTCGCGACATATTTTTCCGCTGTCCTTTCATTAAAGAGGTACACAAAAAAACCAGAGGTATAAAAAAATACAGTGATAGGGCAAATGAAGTCCCTGGATTTGAAGCCTCGTTAAAACGTCTCTGGCCGGTGGCACCACGCCAGCTCTATTGTCCATGATGGATGGTTTTCATACTTCCTTCTCGTACTCTTTTAATAACGACAGGGGGACAGAGCGCACAGCTAAATTACATATATTAAAAGTCGGTGCAAACGCATAACTTGTTTTCCACTGCACAGCATCCCACATCCATCCGCCATGTAACCGCGAATATATCGTTGTAGTTATTTTAACAAAGAGTTACGACGTATGCATTTTGCCGTGTGCATAATAGTTGAATTAATTTATTGCGCGATCTTTAATAAATGATCAAGTTTATAGATTAAACATATTAAGAATTTTAAGCACGATCATACATGTGAATACATCAAATACGATAAAGAATACGATAAAGAAAGCCAAGATCGGTCAAATTTTAGATGTTACAAATAATACATTATATATTCTTTTATTAAATCAATTTATTCCAGATATAATTGCGAACCGATAATAATATAAAAATATAATAAACTCGGTTTCAACACAATCATTCTGAAACGCTAATCCCTCTAAATTAAATTAGAAAGAAAGAAAAAAAAAAGTAAGAAATTTATCGCGAAAAATATTACCTCGGCCAGGATTCGAGGTCCCTGGGACCTCTCAACTTTCCGAAGAGTCTTAGCCAGCTCGATCATTGAGGCTTCAGAAATATTTCGGAATAAATTGATTTCTGAAATAAATTATTTGTACATGGCCATACAACACGTTCTCTCTATACATATCAGTTATTTGCGAAGAATATTTCCGAAGCCTTTGAGTTGGCTAAGACACTCTTCCCGAAAAGTTGAGAGGTCTCAGATTCGAATCCTGGCTAAGATAATATTTTTCGCAATAAATTTCTTGTTTTCTTTCTTTCTTTCTTTCTAATTTAATAAATAGGAAGGATTATTAGCGTTTCAGAATGATTATATTGAAACCGAATGTTATCGGCTCGCAATTATATCTGAAATAAATTGATTTAATAAAAGAAATATATAATATATTATTTGTAATATCCAAAATTTGACCGATCTTGACTTTCTTTATAGCATTTTATGGATTAAAATGTCAAAAAAAGATCTTTCTTGATTGACGCTTACGCTTTTTCATCAATGGCGAACGATACTTTTTATTCAATTTTCGCAGACTAGTCAAAGATGTACCGCCTACGTGATACTTGCTATGATTAAACGTGCTTGATGAAGTCACATATGAGATCGCTACAAAGCCAAAGACCGCGGGAAAGGGCGATCGAGTGCATGAGAATCAGTAGATACACGTAGGAAGTGAAGTGGGGCGAGAGCGAAGACGATGGAAAATCGACGATAGCAGGATGAGGGGATAAATTGAGGCGAGGGGGGGAATGAGTACCGCTTTAAGAGCTTTTAAGCCCGGCGTTAAGCTGGGATTTATTTCTGACCTGTTTACACCGGGGAAACAATTGACCCGTGGCGAGCGATACCTAGGCTGGTCTCAAGTGTCTACTCCAAGCAAACCAGACGCGACTCATTCTATCTGACTAACGATCCCGGCATAGCGAACCACTCGCGAAAGAAACAGTTTATTCCCGTTAAATGGACCCACTCGATGTCATTTTGGTTAAAGTACGACGGACGAATCGATATTCGTTTCACGACCTTAATTATCAATGAGCCAGGTAGACGATAATTTGAACGTACGTGATCGTGATGTTAAAAAACGTTGCGAAACTCTGATATAAATTAATCTCCGCAAAATACGGAATCATTCATAATCTCTTTTATTATGTCTTATTTCAAATCTGTCAGATTCATATTTATTGAACATAAAATTTTTCAAATTTCTAATGAAATAAATTACATTACATTGTTAAAATCATAATGTCAAATTATACCTAATTTGAATTATTTCTGAACATTTTTATGTCACCACTGCTTCTGCTCAATATATCATTAATTAAAACAATGGAGTTAAATTTAACTTTAAGAAATGTATTAAATTTGGCTCCAATTTAGTGTATACTAAGTGCATACATTAATTATATATATTGTTCATTTTAAAACTAAGTAATTCAACTATAAAAATGGATTAATTTACATCTGACACACATGAAAATTAAAAATAATGAAACGTTATTATGAGATTCAATTACCATTACTATTTCAGTATTTAATAGTACTTAATGTGTACCATTGTATATACACACATATATATATATATATATTTTTTTTTTTTTTCTTTTTTTAATTGATTTATTAATATATACATGTATATATATGTATATATGTATGAATAAATCAAATAAATAAAGAAGCATCAAATACGATTGAAACTAAATCCAGGGCCTAATAACATCTCTATGTAAATTTTTAAATACATTTCAATTGTGTAATGTTTCAAGATTTCCTTTTAGCATCATTTATTAAATTAACGATCAATTTAATTTATGATATATTTCCAGCTTTAATTTGCGATTGCTTTTCAAATCCGACAGTAATCAATGTGCAATTTATATAACTATTAAAACATGTATTTAAAACTTTATACATAAATATTATTAGGCATCTTGATTGTATGCTTCTTTACATTGACAACGACAGAAAAATTTTTAATATTTGTGACTATAATTTATACATATATACTATTTGGTTGTCCGGAAAGTTCGTGCCGACTAACCTATATAATTTAATAAATGTATACTAAAATTTAAATCTTCTGCGTTTCAATTTTCCTTCAAAATCGGCACGAACTTTCCGGATAACCCAATATATTATACTATATTATATCGTATAATTATGGTTATTATTGTTTAAGATGTTTAATAATAAATATGACTAGGCAAAGTAACTACAAATTATATAATTAAATTATAGCAATCATTTTTATATATTGTAATAATAATTATAATTTGTGAAATAATTTTCAATGTATATATATATATATACTCATATTTGTTGATAGAATTTATACATAGTTATTATTAATAATATTATAGCAGTAATAACCATAATTATGATAATGTGTATTATAATCACAAATGATACAAATTATAATCACAAATACCAAAAACTTTTGCTCTCAATGAATTTATTTGATTTAAAGGAACTTGAGTACGGGAATGATTAGATCTTGCGCATGCGACAACAATTCGAGTATCTTATTTGCATTACTAAATCTGAACTTATTTGCATTGCAACCGATTACAGATGTGTGCATATACATATGCGTGCGCATATAATGTCATAGATTATAACTGAATGGTACGAGCGCTAACTACGCGACAGGTTGTATTCGGCATCTAATCTCATAGCTCATAGTTGCCTAATCTCGCTGTTGTCGCTACCGGTAAACGCAAACTGCAATAAAACTTATCCCGTTGCAGCTACATGGCCATAATGGTCGTTACGCTCTCGGTGTATCAAACTTCCTAAAGCAATGCAGCGTGATCGCATGAGCGCGATTATTTCTCCAGAAAATAGCGAAGCTTTCATCGCTCCTATAAAGATGTTTATTGCCGAATATAGAGGAGAAAAGGAAGGGAATAGGAAGTCTTTTACGAGAGGAACCTCTTATGCTGTTATCGACTTTCCTGTAATTCGTATGGTTGAGATAATAAAATTTTATTTATGTGCACAACAAATGCGTGGACAAAAATGTACGAGAGCGAGATCGCGTGGGTGCATATGATCGAAAAACAAAAGCTTGTAGGTGCGTGACAGCCGTAAAGCGCGTGTGAGCTGTGTAATATTCCTTATCAGACATTTATCGCGAATATTTATGTCACTTAACAATCCAAAAGCAGCTCGTGTTTTTACACAGGAGATCAAATCACACGTCCAACGTCCGGACGGAAACTTTTTATTCGCGCGGTGTCGACGAAATTTATTTTGCCCCGACGTCGGCGCTGACATTTGTATTTATATATCATCGCGCTCTTTTGGCGATGCAATAACGACCCGTAAAAATAACGGTAGCGGAACGAAATTCGCGAATGGTTGCGTTAAACATCCTTGACAGAAAACGTGCTCGATTGGAAATTCCATAGCCATTAATGGCTTAAAAGAACCGTATGTTTCTATCTCGTTCGACGCAATAATGGCTAGCGTTACAAGCCGCCCCGTATCGTATACCGAGTCTAACGAGTTTACTATGGAATACCTGCTACAATTTACGAAAGTTTTTCCCGCCGGGTAAACTGTAACGACGCACTGCGATGCTCGTGAATTTATCGAGCACCTGTTCTCTGACTGGAACTTGTAGCTCGTCTTCCAAACTCGCTATAAATTTCTTTACAGTTAGTATACGCGTCACAGATCACGTCCTCTGACTCTGATCATGCGCCGCTACGTGTCTCCGCGTAAAGAAATACGCTTGTTGTTTCTCCCTTATCCTTGCGAAGTCCCTTTAAATCTATCAACTGGCAGATCTACTGAAAATTCTAAACACGGATGCTTCCTACGCCAGAAGGATGAAGGTCCCTTGTATACCGGCATTATCGGTGAGGCGTTCATGTGTTTCGGCACGTAGGATGCTCAGCCCTTGGAATGCTATCTCATCGAGGACCTGTTAGATTCGTCGACGTTTCCAAGTAATTGCGTGCAAGCACTAACAAGCGATGCGCTCCGTAAGCGATACGGTCAACGAGAAATGCAGCTGCATACGTAAAGTCGACATTGAAGTCTATCGAACATGAACAGTCGAAACGAAAGGAAATAAGAAACAAAAAGTATTATTGCGGTAACGCAATAAGAATATTGCGCATTTCTAGAAAGTTGTCTTTGGCTTATAATTAGAAAGCATGAGATAGCTTGAATTAGAGTTTCTATAATAAGAGTTAAGATAAAACTGTCATGTACAGAATTAATTTTCTTATAACGGTGATTTATAGCATTCACTTTAAAATTAAATTCAGTATAAATTTAGGATAAATTCGAGATATATTCAAGATCTATGCAGACTAGTTACTAGTTAAGAACAGACTAATTAAGAACTAAAAATGAACATGTAGCATTGAATATTGAAATTATATAGTTAAAAGTGAATTTAGAGAGACGCTATTAGCGCTATTTGTGTCATTTTAGCTTAATAATTTATTAGACTTAAAACAAGATTGGCACAAATAGCATTAATATTAACATCTAATCTAATTATCAGAAAGATCACGATATCAGAAAGATGTCGATATTCATCAATGTATATTGATAGAGTAGATATCAATAGATTTTACATTTACAAGTCATTTTTGAACAAAAAAGCAATAAAAGAATTGTTTTTTTAATGACAAAACGATGCCGTCTCTAAAAAAATTAATGTTAATATTGATTTTATTATATTTAAGTTGGATATTACTGATATTAATATTTAGTCTTATATTTTCTATATTATATACTAAAAGAATCGCCGAGTACGGATTAAAAATTTGTGAAAGCTTTTAACGAAACTAATCGACTTTTGTGCTTACATTAAATATTTTCTAATCATACATATATTCGGTTATTGCGTTATTATTGGCCAAATAGAACTCAACGAAGAGGATCAGGTGTTATTATAAGCGTATAATGGCACTATCTCGATTATAATATTAATGTATATGTATACATATATAATGCCTTTGTGCCTAATTATTCTTCTATTTTTAAATATTATATTTAAAATTGGCGTTTATCTTAACTATGGCGGATTTAGATAATCAAGACTCGTTAAAAATCGTTATTTGTTTAACTTTCGTTATAGAAACTTTCTCTCTCTCTCTCTCTCTCTCTCCCTCCCCCCCCTCTCCCTCTCTCTCACTAAACTATCGAATTGAAGAGAGATACTGATATGTTCAATTATTTCAAACGGAGCACAGGTGTTAAGTTCAGAGAATGCGCAGTCTATGCTCATTATGTCCACAGGTAACGATCATTACCGAAGTGAGAAGGAACCGCGAATTAATTAACGCACGACATTTCGTAGTAGAGATGGCCGAGTCCGTGGTTAGATAAACTCTAATTTAAGTAGACGGTCGAAATGTGGATTTCGGAAGGGATCTCTGCATAAAAGGCAGTTAAAACCAAGTGGCTAGCCTCTGCTATCTATTCAGCCAAACCCTTCTCCCATTTTCGTCTTCTGAGCAACTTTATTCAAGATCTCAGCGAAGATTCGTGACGCAACATTCGTAAAAGGGGTAAGAAGTGGCGGAAACGTATGCCTCCTTTCGCTCGACGAACCCAAATGGAAAGAAGCCACGCTACGAAGAACGAATAAGGGTGGGACGTAACAGCGGCGGACGGAAGGCACGCAGAAAAGAGTAGAAAAAGTCCAAAAGTACTCGACGTCGGTAGCGGAGTTTGCGTAAAGGGGTTTAGGTAAATTGAAAATGGAATTAAATTCCCTGGGCACTGCTCCAGAGAGGATACACACGGTATGCCCGGGAAGTCGAGAGAGGAAAGATGTACTCGTTGTTTCTTTTTTTCTTCTTCTCTTTTTTGCTCTTTCTTTTTTTTTACTCTTTTTCTTTTTTGCCACCTACCCTGTCATCCACTCACGCCTTCTTCACTCTCTCGTTACGCCTCCGTGTCGTTTCTGTCCGTTCCATCTTTTGGAAGTCATCCACGAACGCGCGATGCGAGTAAGGTACACAACGAGCTCACCCGGTGTAAATGGGCGTACGACGGGCGAAGTGCCGTGTTCTTCCTCTGGTAAATATGCTCGCATAAATATACGTATGTGCTTTCAGCGACGAAATATGCATGAAACTTACGGCGATGCAAAGATAGAACTGCGTGTGAAGGGAAAATATTGAAGAAATCGACATAACATGTCGCACCGTTGCAGTCGCTTGAACGGCGTTAAATCGCGATACCCGCCGACAGAAGAAAATTGCATTGTCGTGTTTACCTGACATAAAACTAAAATTAAGTATATATGCTCGATGTGACATTTTCGAATTACGTAAAATTCATGTTCTCAATGATAAATCATTCTAAAAATCGTAAGTGGCCAACACCTTGAATTAACTTAGTGTTGCATGATTTTCCTGCGTTCCGCTTAAATATTCATCTAGTAATAACTCTTGACTTAAAATGCCAGCATTAAGAAAATCGATGATAGTAGATCCAACATCACGATTAAACTATAGTCCTTGTTATATTATGCAAGATATCGATCCGCTAAAACCCGTTGAGCAACGATCAATCAAATGGATACGAACCTGACTTACAGCTATAGAAGATACAACACGTTTCCCGTGGCAAATCCTCTAGCAATGTTGAACCCAAGTCCATAATTGAATGCCATATACAGTGACAAGAGATTTCACAGTGAATATTTGAACAGACAATGTGTTTCGCACTTCGCATAGATAGCATAATCTTTTTTCTATGATATTTCAAAATGATATTTCATTCTACTTTTTTTCTTTTGTAGAAATCACAGATATAATAAGAATGGTCTGTACATTCCTATGAAGTTATCACTATCATTTTGGAATAGAAAAAGAACAATTTTGCTGAAATATTAAAAAATTTGAGTAGATATACACATTTGAAAATAATTTTGTTAGACAAAATAATTATGTAAAAATCTGAAATACTCTGTTATCAAAGGAACAATGGTTATTTAACTCCTTAAGTTAAATAATATTTTGTTATATTTAACTTCCATTTATGTCAAAATGTAAATCAATTCATTTAATTTCCATCGTTAATTTCAAAGTAAACATCAATCATATTAATATGCCCAACGAATAATAAACTAAATTCGTGTTAAATTTGATATATTTTCTTGAGTTAAATTCTATTGTTTTAGCCAAATTAATACAATATTGGTAGGAGTGGCAATCTATACTACTTATAGAAATAATTAAAAAAAATAATTCAAATTAAGGATAACTTGACATTATAAATTTAACAATGTAATATAGTAAACAATACTGTAAAAAGGTCTGACATTCTGTAGCAATATTTTAAACATTGTATATAATTATTTCAATGATCGATCAACAAAATTACTTTTAGATCTACAGATAGTTAAATTTTTAGAAACCTGAAAAAAATGATTTTGCTGAAATATTTAAAAATTTAGCTAGATATCAAACTAAAAATAATTTCATTAGTCCATCAAAATATGTGTAGAAAACTCAAGTATGATGAGTAATGTTGATATTCTAACAATCAACTTGAGTTTCTTATATAATTATTTTGATTTTTAGTCTAATAAAATTTCTTTTCAAATCTAGCTAAATTTTTAAATTATATCTTATATAATCTATAATATAACAATTTTTATAAAAATATATTTTTAGATTATTTTTAAATTACTTCAGCAAATCCTTCCTGATGTGAAAGTTTTTCCTGTGAAAGAGTGAGACAGCTTGAATCATCCCCCCCTCTCTCTCCCCCTCCTCTCCTCTCCCTCTCCCTCTCAAGTATCAAAGAGACATATAAATTTAATTCTTTCTAACAGAGCAAATGTTAAGATCAGGAAATGAATACACTGTCCATACACTGTTAAATTCATAAGGTGAAATTATATTTTCAATTTGAGTTCAATCATTTCTAGAGATTACCATTATTCCTACATAATATGTATTATTAATTTAACTAAAACAGTCGAGTTAAATCAAACTCGAGGGAATATTAAATAGCTTTAAACTTAGTTTATTATTTATTAGTGCATATGTTCATATGGACGTTGTTTACTTCAAAACTAATCACAGAAATGGAGTGATTTACATTTTGGCACATATAGAGATTAAAAATAACACAATGTTATTTACCATAAGGAATTTACTGAAGGAATTGAGTTACTACTATTCTTTTGATTGGTATCTAATAATTGGTATCACAACACCTGTTATGCATGTGCACCTATTATGTCTCTGGTGTGAACGAAACGTGGCATGATTATTTAAATGAGAGAACTTAAAAATTTATTCGTATTGTTAAGTATAGATAAAGACAGGAAGTGAGAAACAAACACACAACGGGCACTTCGTACCCGACAACTCGATAACGCGATTATTCAATAGGACTATGTAAATTTCGTTAATTGCCGCCTCTTCTCGAGAATTTCGGAAGATAGTGACAGCCTGACTTCTCTCTGAGAAATTCCTGCTAATTCCGTAGGGACACAAAGCGCTTAAAATTAGTACGAAATGCAGCATGAATAATAATATTACGTGAATAAGAAGACACCTTCGTTAAAGCAACATCACAACTAATAATGGCTTCATGTTTCATCACATTTTAATACTATTCTTACAATAATTGGATGACGAAGGAAGGCAAAGAATTCTTATTCAAAGTGTCAAGATAAATTTTTCCGATAAAATGAAACTGAAAGACATACATGAGTATTGACACACCACTCTGACTGCGTTTATATTATGTCATGGTATATTACAAACATAATTAATCGAGAACCGCTCACAAAATGAGACAAAATAAAAGTAAAATGAATGTGTCACATGTTAATCAATGTCATCGTTAACCATCAAAGCGCATTAACGCGATTACATACAGTGTAATTTAACCGCGTCGTAATTCGTTTATAGAAATTGGATAACGTGCAAGCACGGAGCAAAACTTGTTCGGATTGGATTTTGTATTCCTCATTAAACAACTTGATCGACTATTTATGCAGCAGCCATGCGAATGTTTTAAAATGTAGAGATCACATTATTACTTCGAAAAATGCATTGCGTAAGTAAAAAATTAATCGCGCAGATCGATGAGATTATTAGTAGCCATAATAATCCCATGTTTTATTCATTCTTAACTTGCTAATTTTGTTAGCAAGTTAGTTAATCAATGTAATAATTCCAATTTTATTCAATCAATTTCCAGGATTAATTATACTATAGTTTATAATTTTTGAATAATTTTTAATGTAAGAAAAAATCTGCTGTCAGAAAAAATATTTTCTATCAAAATATTTTAAGATATTTTATAATATGTCATTTTTAAAATATAATATGTCAATTTTTAAGATAAGATATAATATTTTAAGTATAACAAGTAAAGCAAAGTGAATATTTCTAGATTTGATAATATTGATAATTGAAAAATGTTATTAGAAGTACTGAATAAAAATATGCTAAGCGAATCAATGATATGCATATGTGAAAATGTGAAATTGATGCAAAATATAAAAAACATATAGAAACAAAAGTTACACACATCGCTTTTCTGATTTATTTTTTAATTTAAATAAAACTTCACCATATTGGAAAAAATTGTCTTTTTATAAAGAATATAAAATAATTAAAATATATAAGGATTTTCAAATATATAATAATCAAAATCTAGAGAGAGAGAGACTATAAAAATCAAAACGCAATTAGTGGTACGCAAATCATTTACAACAAAGTGTCTTTAATAAAACCTCATGAGTGCAATATATATGGTACCATAATCACAAACGTTTCGGGCTCACTTTGATGATGGCTCAAAGCAGAGCTGAAACGTTCGTAATCACGGTATCACACATTGTACTCATGAGATTTTATCAAAGACACTTCATTTTAATGGTTTGCACACTACTAACTGCGTTTTGACTCTTAAAAAACTTATTTCTAGAATTTGATTATTATTTTATATTTAAGAATCCTTAGATTTTGATCACTTTTTTTTAATCTCAAGCTTTTTTTTCTTATATAGAATTTAATGGAAATATTTTAATAGTAGACTTAAAATACCACATAGCGTTAAAAATGACCAAAAACAGTTTCCATGTTCTTGGACAAAATCTTGTAAATAATATTATTAAATGATTAAAGGCCGATTCCATCTTTAGATAAACTGTGTGTAATTTATCTATTGGATAAACAAAATAGTAAGAGAGTAAGAACATAAAAGAGTAAAAGAATAAGAAGCTGAAGTTTATCGAAAGGTGTAATAATTCAACTTAAAAGGAGAATATGTAAAAACAGAATTCGTGTCACTTTAATCACTCATAGTGTCAAAATTGGGAAAAAAACATAAAAGATATCTGCGATATTGTCAGAAATCATTTTGTATGAAAAAAGATATTGCTAATTACTTTGGAGTCTTGCCAAACGTTCAGCTATGAAGAATATTTTCTATCACATATGTTTTCTGTTACATATATTTGTTATACAATCACAACGTTTAAATAAGGACACTGTCATAATTAATAAATTAATTAAATTGGCTTAAATTCAACTAAATTACATATATTATACATAATATATATAAATAGCTAACAGAAAAGAAAAATTAATCTAGTCATGTTAAAAATTGATATATTACATATATGTATATATTAAAATTCAATTTAAACTAAATTTCCAAAAAATCTATTATTTTGGATAATAATATTTATCCAAATAAATATATAAAAGCCAGTTCTAGTAAAAGATAAATATAAAATGATGTAATGGAAAAAAAATATTGCATATTGTCTTTTATAACTGTATAAATTCATATAGTTAATTTGCATATTACTGGTGCATGTGTACCGTCAGTGCATAAATTAACTAATGTTACGCAAGTTGTTTTTCGCATATCTATCGGATGTTCATTGCAATATGCAGTATATCGCATTACGTATGTCGTTACGTTGAATTAAATCCATTACGCATGCTTAATTATTTTATTAGCAGGCGGTCATAGTAAATGAGATTTGCGAGAGATACTTTCCTGTATATCGTTGAGCGTTCTGTTAGCAGAAAATATACAAAAACAAACTTCTTTTATTTAAAAAGAAGAATCATAATATTTTGTCGCAAACATTATGAATATTTATTTCGAGTTTTATTAGCGGTTCGTTGCACTGCAAATGATCTGCCAACGTGAAAATACGTTGCCACATGATGCAGAGTAAGAAAAACAGGTCCATGTTACTGCCAAAGACTACTCATAAAAATGCAAAAGAGGATGCATAACAGTTCCAATAAACACCCCCTTTAATGAGAAGTGGGTCTAACTTTAGGAAAGTGCCTTTTCGCTCTTAATCGTACTTTGTGGGAAAGTTTTATAAAATTATGGAAAAGTTTGCTCGTAATTATCACCTAGAGACTATACCGTCGTCACTAGCAATCCAATAAATTTATAACCTCTTTAACTAAGTCACAAATCTTTTAAAATTAAGTATTATCGATAAACGAAACATCGCGTAGAAATGCGAGTGTATAGAACTTAATTACCTAAAAAAAAAGTTCTATTGCAAACAAATATTGGGTTAGAATAAAAGTTCGTAGTGCTACTTCATTTGTATCACGTATCATATATACATATTTTGTGATTTGTATCATGTATACATATTTTTTAAAAATTTTGACATTTATATGTATCGATAGAACAAAATTTTAGCTTTAAGAATCTGCTGTTTTGTAAATTACAATACCGTGATTTTTAATCATTCAAGAGTTATGAGCAATTAAAATCAAAATACTCGTTTTATTTAATCCGATAATAATAACTAAATAATAAAAAATGTATTATATCAATATTTAAAAAAACAATTTCTTAGGGAAAACTTTAAAGTTTTTATATCAGAAAGTTGAAAATTTTTGCAAGTTTTCTTTAACACGTGATAGGTTTATGAAATGAGAAGAAAATTTCCCATTTTGTCTGGCTCGTAGTATACTATGTATAAAGATTATCTTACAAAAACTCAAGACGTAGCAATCTTTCGAAAATAGAAATTGTAATTTTAAGAAAATTTTAAGCAAATTTCATTCATTGTTAACAAAGTTACAGTTGCTTGAATTTTAAAGTTCGTAACGCTACGAATTTTTTTTTCAACAATACAATAAAGTATAAAAACAAGAAAGAGAAACATTCATAAAATCACAACTGGCAATTTATATCTTTCTTTTATCACCTTACTTTTAGCTGGAAATCAGTAAATTTAGCGCGTCAGATTTATTTTCATTTTTCATGGAAAATCTTCTTATATTTGAACGTAATATGGAATATGATCAACGTGGAAAATAGGAACAACTTAAAAGTTACATCACGCAGATGAAAACTAACAGGAAAAACTTCGTGAAACACGCAGTATTTATTTATAACATATTCTGAATACAGTCACCTCTGTTTTGCTGCACAGCCGCAGTGTTTTCGCGCGATGCATATACAACCCACTCTATGAAGCAGCCATGAAGAAGTCATCCCGTAAGTTTCATAAAAGTTTACGGTACATACGAACTTTTGATCAGAGAATCGATACATGCATATCTTCTTCTTTATTTTGTTATTGTTTAATGTTGAAGGCAAACGATTATTAAAATTCAATTACAAATTTTATTTTATCATTCGTTTTCATGTAATTCATTTCATAATATTTCATATTATCATAATAATTGGAACAAAAGTTCGTGGCGTCACTTCAAAATTCAAACAGCTTTATATTAAAAATGAATAAAATTTAAATTTATTCCAAATTTATTTTAAAACTTAAAATCTCTGTATTATCTCTATCTTATTTTAAAAGATTACTTTTGAGTTTCTATGAGTCTGATAATATTTACATATAGAAAGCTACAAGCTAGATAAAATGAAAAATTTTCTTCTCATTTCGTGGGCCTGTGTTAAAAAAAAACTTGTAAAAATTTTTGATTTTCTGACGTGAAAGCTTTAAATTCCTTACAAAAATTTCCCTATAAAATCTTTTATTTAAATGTTTCTATACACGAATTTTTTCTTAGAGCCATAACTCTCAACGACAAAAATCTTATAATTTTCTCTTAAAATTTACCTTGTAAAATTACTCTTAAAAATATGGTAGTCGTGGGACATCGTATTTTGAGGAATTTTTAATGTAATTCTCTCTCATTTACTTATAAACTACAATAAAGTATAAAAAAGTATAAAATAAGTTTGATTAATTTTACTGAAGTGCATGGTAAAAACCTTAAAATATTGCATACAGTATCACAACTATCATATTTTTAGGGTAAATTTTAAGAGAAAATTCTTATAAGATTTTTTGTCGTTGAGTTATGGCGAATAAAAATAAATGAACATTTTAACTTTGATTGCTCGAATCTGTTAAAAACTATTTGTTGCTAAATTTTTTTTAAAAAGGAGACATGATACGAATAAAGCAGCGTTACAAACTTTTTTTCAAAGTCAACATTTTATAATATTATTCATGTTATATGTAGAAGAGATTATGCATATTACATTTTTATTCAAATAACCTATAATATTTTTCAAGATGTTAATGAATGAAAAATATCTAACTCCGCTATAGATACGAATATTATTCACTTATACTACTTATTCTTTAAATTTTTCAAGTACTGTGCAGAAGGCCGAGTAATAATATCGACATTCCGGCGGCGTTATTTCGGAAAGAGAATAACAAAAAGCCATGACCGGAATAGAATTTTGAAATATGGGGCCTATTTTATCGCGGACACTGATATAAAAAAAGAAACACTACAGTGTCCCCTTGTTGCCATGAAATATTTGCCGCCGTGGGTTCAACGTGTACGGCCGATAAAACAAAAATCCGATTAAATGCTTTGTTTTCGTCACGCTTTTTTCCGCGCTACGACGCCCGTGTCCTAATTGATTTGCCGAGTAATGGATCAGCCCGCACGTATAACTATTACGAACATCGGGGCGTCGATCAATGACACATACCATTGTGTACAATGTGTAATACATTTCTCTTTATATTTATCAATGTCTTTAATAACGTATTAACTCGAAATCCATTATTAAGCTAACAAAAGAAACGTTCGATTTCGAATTTTATCACTCTCTTCTAAAGATAAAGATAGTTAAATCCATAAAGCTTAATGATCCAATATTTCTACAAACATTTTTGATATTATTAGAATATTATGAAACTATAAACTATGAGTGACGTTAAATTATTAAAAGTAATATCAAATATTAATACTAATATAATATTAATATATATTAATACCAATTAGTTAATATTAATTAATATCAAAAAACGTCAATTGTGATTACATTAATTAATCCTTTTGCAATTCCTTTCCACGAGATTAAATGTATTATTTCTAAATTTATTACGTTAATATCTTATACGGGTCGACTGCAAGCAAATGGTAGTCTTTCTGTCTACAATCATATTTATTCCCGTCATTTACAATCTTTTTCATACAACTAATCTTTTTTCGCTTTCAAAAAGAATTTAAGGTTAGTTTTTAATATCTCTATTACATAACTAAATAATTTTTTAGCTCAAGCCTTTATTTAATATTCAAGCCTTTATTTAATAAAAACTTGAGATTTGAGCAAAAATAAAGTGAAATTTGAGAGCGAGATTTTTATGTTGCCAAAAAAGACTCAAATTGTAGACAGAAATATTGTACTGATAACAATTGATATTTTAACACTCTGTGTAGAATTTAAAAAACTTCCGTAACTGCGTTACATCCAATACTAAATTTCACGTATCACAACGTATTTCGTTATTATCGATTTTTCCATTATCACATAACCACAATAGTTTGATTACATTGAGCTTAGCATCGCGCGTTGATGATGCTCAGAGCGTGCACTCACAGACTTGACCAACTTAGGGAACGCCTAAGGTGAAGAGTAATAGACAGGAGGTCGGCAAGCTATGTACGAGGTACTAGAGACAGTGAAGTGTAACACTATGTGTAGAATATAATAACATTATACTGCTAACTAACTTCACCAGTATACTGCCTTCTATATCAACCTTGCTTCCTCGGACGTTTAACATGTAGCCAGTGAGAGTTTTCGCATCAACAAGTAGATAGAAATATACAAGCCTATAAAGTTAGATGAGATAAGAAACAAATGTAATAAGGAACTAACATATATTCCTGGAATCAAGCGAATCAGAACTCTAAGTTAAAACACTGAAAAAATTTTAATAATAATCAAGTTGAGATATGAATCTTTAATGCAATACATTCAATTAAAATTCGGTTAATATGTATAATTATAATTAATTAAATGCTAATTTTACTTTTCTAAATTATTTTATCTTTCTAATTATTATTTTCGTTTATTCTAATTGTTATTTAACTTTCCTAATTAATATCAAACTTTTATTATTATTTTGTTTAAAAATATTGATTAAATATTTTACTAAACTGATGAAAATATTTCTCAGAATTTTTCAAAATTCTGAATAATTTTATAACATTTAAAAAATTGTTCATATAAAAAAAAAATTTTTTTATACAAATTGGGATACTTTTTAAAAGTGCCGAAAAAATCTACATCTTTTCTAAATTTCTTCATATATATGAAATATTGCAAGATATTTTGAAATATTCCAAGATATCTTATTCTATGATTTCTTCGTTATTAAAAACAATGCGATTATATTCGATCGATACAAAAAAGTCAATTTGTTTACATTAGATTTCTTAATTTTAATTCTCACCACCCATTGTGCATTGCAAGAAAGGCGTTTTTATGGTATAGTTGACTGAATTTTACTTTTGTCTCATGCTACTTTTCACCAACAAAATTTTATAGAAGAAATTATTCAGATTTTATTAAATAATAACGGTTATTCTCTTAATTTTATTTTTTGTAGTATACAACAAGAATTAAATTTCATTACAATAATAATGTCAATCTTAAACAAGTAAATCGAGGCAGAATCAATGATCGATATTTTACTGTGCTGTATGTTAAGATCATCTCTAAATCTTCCATCCCGATCGCTGCTGGTATTAATAAAAAAATAGCTTTTACGATTTCCAACATCGTACAGAAATATATCATTCGAAATAAAGATTTTGGATTACATGTCTCATCAAGAAGTTGTTTACAAGATTTCTTGCCATTACTGTGACGTTATATACGTGGGACAGACTAAACGACATTTAAAAATTAAAATTAATGAACATGCAAATGACATTAAACACACAAAAGAACGGGCTCCTCTTTGATAATTTCGAATCACTGCTTGAGCTATGATCACAATTTTAAATGGAACAACGTCAAAATTTTAGATAATAAAATTATCATATAATAAAAGATTGATTTCAGAGATGGTGTATATAAAAAAATAACAGCATGATTTAAATAAGCAGAGCGATATCGAATTTCTTTCTGATTTCTCCCAATTTTATAATTATTATTCCCTTCCTAATCTTAACGCTTCCCCCTTCCTTTCTCTCTATCTCTAACTTCACGTTCTTTCCCCTTCTTTTTTACTTGCTTAACTTGTACTTGCCTTGTATTCTTATTATTGTTAAAAGAATTTTCTCTTTTTGGTGGCGGTGAACAGTTTTTCTAATTTTTGATATGTATTGTGAATTTGTGTAATTAGGAATATTGTGAATTTATGTAATTGTATATTTTGAACTTCTAGTTTTCAGACTTAAGATGTGACTGTAAATTAATTTGTTAGACTAATTTTTTAATAATATAACAATTTTTAATAATATAATAATTTCAATCTTGGAATAACTAACATCTATCGACCTTTGTAAGTCAAAACGACAATCTAATAATGTGTACAGTTACAATGAGGCATTTTTTAATTGTCATAATTTATCAGCTTTAATTATTGGAAGGATTGACACAATATGTACGGTAAAGATTGAAGATGTTTTAGAATAGTTAAGTACGCATTTATATGTTACGCATTTGTACGTTACTGAAGATGATTCGATAAGGATCAAAACGTTTATAGATTACATGTATTAGATTTTGATGAATTTTAATTGTCAACAACTATTATCCGGTTTGTGACTCATAGCCTTATATTAAAATTTTTTATGATTTCTGATAAATTTTATAAAATTTGCATAAGTTTAAAGTGTTTTTTCAGAAATTACAGAATACAATCTTAAAAATTTTAGAATATTTCAGAATTCGTGTACACAAAAAACAACTAACAATGAGAAAGAATGTAGACTTTCTCGATATTTCTGAAAAGCGTCCAATTTGTACAAAAAAATTCTGAAAAAAATGTTCACCAAAGGTATATTTAGGTTTAGTAGCTATTCTCAAACTTTCTTTTTTTTTAGTGAAGAGTGAAATAATAAATTTAGCCTACAATTATAGTTATTTCGCGAAGGTTATAAATAGCATGAAGTTTGATTATTTTATACTATATATACTTCTTCCCTATATCATCTACGGAACACTTGCGAAAACTTGCGAAACTTGTTTTCAGGATATAGCGACCGTAACTTGCAAGATACGATGATACAGTCTTTTCATAATGGTTCACAAACGAGGAAAGCCTGCATGCCATTATAGGATCCAGCGAGCCAGTAATCACGATAGACGACGATGTGATCGAACGTTGTTTATTTGCAGCGCTGCATTTGACACGTTCGGTTTAACGATCTCGCAAAACCGTCTACCAAGGATAATCAAAGGGTAATAGAATGCACTCAATAAATTGCGCACGCATTCTACACGCTGTCCTAATTCCCGCATTATGCTATGTCGTTTGTGTGTATTTGCCCGCAAAACAAATAAATAATTGTTATATCTTACATGATCTATCCAACGTCTGATTAAAAAAATGTAACATTGAATGAATGAAAGAATGTAATTTTACTTATAAATGTTAACAAAATTTTTAGAAAATTATTTGAATCCTCGTTTAATACTTTCGTAAATTTTTTGGAACTGTAAAATTTCATGAAAAAATCAAATATTAAGGATTATGTGTCATAATTCAAAGAATAGAAAATATAAAAATTTCATACATTTTATTATTCTATATATCTATATAAAATTTTTTTTATACAATTCTTATTTAAAGTTATTTAAAATTTATTTAATTAATTTTTTCTATCTTGATTCTTATGTAAAATCACATTTTGTAGTATATAATTATAATTTGATAAGGACATAACATTATAAATTAAGTTAAATTAGTTATATGTACTAATAAAACTCTAATAAATATTCGTGTAAAAGTTCATTTGGAGCTACTTATTCGTTTAAAAGTTATTTATCTAAAATTACAATAAAATATGGTCACTTCGCTACATAAAGCCATTATAAGCCAAATCATTTATTTTACTTTTTGCAGGGCGTATTTATGACAAAAATTTGTTAGCTGATATTAAGCCAGCAACATATAATACATATTTTCTTGTATTTTAGTATTTTAGTAAATTACTAAAAATCCTGCGTTCAGTGTGATGTAATTCTAATAATTTATTATTATAAAATGCAAGCAATTATGCAATGTGCGTCGATGACTTTAGCTAATATTGACTTTTTAAAAACAAATTTTTTTTTTATAAAGTCAGAAATTCAAAAATGTAAGTGGTAACCCCGCAAATACAATAGAGTAAGCCTTAAGAAATTGATCAATCATAGTCGAATGTAAAAAGAATAATGAAGAATCGACTATGATTGGTCAATTCCTAAGGCTACTATTGTGTAAAGGCTTACTATTGTGTTTGCGAGATAAGGGAATTGGTAAGATAATAACCTTACGTTTTCTATTGTGTTTGGCTGATTCGCTTATTGCTTACGTCTTACTACCTTACGTGTACATAAGTGGCATGGGCTTTATGTTTATAATATTTTTAGCAAATTTTATACAACCAAAACTTAACATACTTAAAAGTAAAGCATCTTGCAATTCGCTTACGTTATGTTTATAGATATAATTTTAATTTATAAATGCTATCTTAAATGCCATCAAAATTTTTAGAAAGCTCTGTTTCAATTATCATCTAATACTTTCACAAATTTCAAAAACATATAAAAAAGACAATGTGTTCTATTAAAGATGACGAAATATTTTTTGTGCAGACTTAATGCGTGAATATCAATTTTCGTTCTGATTTTTATTGTAAAAATTAAATTGTTATTTCATTTATAAAATTGTTTTTCAAAAAAAAAATATCGAAATAATGTTGGTCAAATATTTTAAAATTTTAATTAACAACTTGAAAAAATAAATTTATTACTTAATCAAATATTTTTTACTAATTATATTTATTATAAAATAATATTATATACAAGGCGTTTTTTTCAATTATTCTAAAATAAAATTCCAGCTAATTTCAATTAATCGGCCTAATTTCTGCTAATGGTATTTGTGACCCGATTTGTATTTAAAGTTTTGTATGTTTTATTCAAAAGCCGCTGCTTGCGTTTAACACAAGCAATGAGCTCGTTCATTATGTTCGGCCCACTATAATCGAGTGTTTTCGAGGATGATTAAATTGTCAATAGTTCACCTGATACCTCGCATTCTTTATTTCAGACTTAATATCGATATCGTTATTTTTCATAGATCACATTATTATCAAGTTATTATCGTGTAAATTGTGAAGCGTGTGACGTAAACTAACTAATCATAGGAAAAACGAAGCAGGTATAGCAAATAGCGAGACAAAGAGACTATATTGCGCTACGTTTGAGAAAATTTTCAAAATTGTTTTATCGATGAACCGCTGATTGAAAAAAAAAACCGTTCTACGAAACCGACACCATCAAATACTGTCTAAAGCGCTGTTTGAAATTCATGAATGCTGTCATATCTATATCCAATTAGGTCACATACGCCCAGAAGCCGCCGCAATTGTTGACCGTCGCTCGAGAACTTTAATAGAAGCCTTTCAAAATTCACCGGACGTACCATTCTTTATCGAGGCAATTTAGAATGCCTATGCAGTTTGCATAAACTATCGAGTTCTCGTTGACTAAATTACCAGAATGTTAACTAGCTATATTTAAGCACCGTGCTACACAAATCAAACAGATAATATACATAACGTAACGACGAATTCAGATCAAAGCCGATAATTACAAATTAATATTTAATAATGTATCACCGAAATTACATTGCATCACATTTAAGATCTCACACTACCCTAATATTATGTCGTCTATTACTTACCTGATGCCACCACGAGTCGTGTCGTAATTTAACGTACGAGATCCGTGTCGCCACGTGACATAGCCAGTGGGTTGCGGTATATTGCTGACTACACACTTCAGCTCTATTGTACTACCTGCTTTGTAGAACTTGTCACCAGCCGTAGCACCATGCTCATCCACAATCTCCACCTTCGGCACTACACAGAAATTTATTAAATCTATTTATTACATCAGAAATTTATTAAATTTACATAAAAAGGATAGTTTTGCTGACGTAGATAAAAATTTAGCTGGATGCAGATCTGAAAGTAATTTTGTTGGATCAAAAATAATTATATAAAGCGCTTAAACTGGTTGCTAGAATGTTAACATTTTTTGCAACACTGCACTAAGAAAAAGATACTTAAAAATTTATTTGTAAAACATATATTTCACTGAAATAAATCTTTACTTAAATAAACGGCGAATTAAAGTTTTAGTCTTAGCAAATAATGTATTTTATTTTTTTATAATTAACAAAATATATTTCACAGAAATGTGTGTTTTATTATCGTAATTGAATTAACTAATAAATATCAAAGAAAACGTAATATTTCTATTTCGCAATACATTCTACATTTTTTTCTCAGTGTGTTTATTATGCTTAAGATTTCTACGTAATCATTTTGGTGGTTCAAGAAAATTATTTTCAGATCTGCATCCAGCCAAATTTTTAGGTACTTCAGCAAAATCGTTCTTTTCGTTAAATTTCGTATGCACACTTTAGAAAAATGATTGGATTTAAAAACGACATCGGAAACAAATAGGAGAATTTTTAGAAGAATTAGGGAATTAAAAAAATTTTTTTTTTATCTTTTTAAATCGGATCTAGTAAAGCTGCTATTTAATAGCGCTTTTCAACTTATTCAGGGAACGCGTTCAGCGAATTGCTGATTCGATAGTAAATAAATGCTAACGCGCTCATAGATTGAGCGATCTCACTTTTGTAAGTGCTCAACTCGAGATCAAAGTGGCACGGCATCATTGGATGCGCGGGCAAATGAAGCTTCGAGATCGAATGGAAGCAAGCATTAGTTGCGGTTTCTAAGCGAAGTCGCGCTTAATTACTGTCGTAAAGCAACGGGAAATCGTTGCTTTTCCTTTTAGTGTCCGTCGCTCGTGTTTCGATCACGTAGCGATATATACGTCCGATTGAGCTTCGGAAATTTACTTCGTTCATTTTCGCCACGAAACATCTATTTCAAATCGCAAGCAAATAAAAGGGAGAGTAAATACCAGTTTCGTGATAATCGTGAATAATATCGTGAGCTTATTAAACAGGAATTATCTTCCTCATAACACGTCTTCTCATAACACATCTTTACTCGACAATTTTCATTCAAGTTATAGCTAACATATAATATAGATAATAAGTGTACGATTAATTGTATCAAGTATGGTGTTACAGAGATAAGAGCTTTAGCAAACAAACCGCGGCGTGAGCTATCTATAATCAACTATACGATGGAACAAACACCGTTTCGATGCAAACAAAGAAAAATAAGGCAGAAAAATTTGAAATTGAAATTGAAAAAGAGGGAAATGTAGAATGGCAAAAATAAACGATTTTTTTAAATTTATTTAATCATCAATGAATTTTTTAATCATATGAAATAATAAGACAAAGTGCTCTCTTATCATATTTTCTCCACGAGAAGCAATCCCAGTTTCTCCCGGAGAAAGAAAGAAAAGGAAAAAGAAGATAATGATACGAAGAATAAGGGAAGACGAGGAACAGCAGAGTGACAATTGCCGCAAGGAAAATGAACGAACCAACTATAAATACGAGGCGAACAATCGAGGAAGCCTTTGACCTCGTGACGCCAGCTAATCAAAGCCTTGGCAGACTGATTCCGTATTGCACTCGCTCCTACTGCTCTCGTCCTTCCTGCCGCCGACCAAACAATGCCTGACAACGGCAAACTTTCGAAACGTCCATTTAGGAAAAACTCCATTTGCACCCAAATGAAGGCCACTAACTGATCGCGCGCCCGTGTCTCTTTTCTTCCCTACAATTCAACGCTTCGCTCGCGACCCAATGTCGTCGCTTGCTATTCTGTATCACTCGGACAACACGCTCACGTCGTTATAGCCACCAATGAGCAACAGAGCAACCCCGCCCGCACCCAACCGACGCAGCTGTATGCGTTAACTATCCGCTATTGTGCCCCTCGTCATTACTAACCGCTTTTCTATCCTCCTTTTTCCACCACGAAACTCGGAACGCCCGTTGGGAAACAAAAACCAACCCGTTAGAGCAAACTGAAAAGCAAAGACAAAGAGTACCAACATTTTTTCTCTCTCTCTTTCTTTCTCTCTCTCTCTCTTTTTTTTTTAGATAATGGAAACAGGAGCCGTTTGGCTGGCTCGTTCCCGATTTATCCATTTTTGCTTCTTTATTTATCGAGTTACCAGTCCAGTGTCTCCCTTGAGGTCGGTATATTCCGGATACATCCTTTGAGAGGGTGACTTGTAGCGCCGGATACGTCCTTTGAGAGTTGCTTTCTTTCGTGTGACTCGCGGCATCGCTATAATGTTTTCTGCTCTTACTCTACGTTGTTTTTACGCAGAAAGGAATGCTTGCAGAGAAAGGAACTCTCTTCACTGCTTTTAACTCCACATATGCTGTCGACAATAATTCGAGGAGTAGAAAATTCGACCGAATCAAAGGAATACACTACGAGGGACGTTTAGATTATTTAAATTCAATGTATTCTTTAACAGCCGTTGCGCGCAACGATCCTTCGCTCGCAACTTTCCAGGAACGTTACGTCGCTCGGAAATTGCAATAATTATATCACTAGCAGTAAATGCACTTTTGAACTTCAGGCAATATGTATCCAGCATGGAAAAGTTTTGTAATTTAAATTATATATTTGTGACTGCATCAAACTTTGAAACATTAATATAAATTACGGAACTCTTGAAAATAAAAATAAATACGGATTGTACAAATAGAAAAAAATTATCATGCATTTACTCGTAGCTACAGAGAACTTTGCTTCCACCGATGCAATTACGATTTCATTTCATACTTTAACACAGAACAGATTTGAATTTGCTCGTAAAATTATGTCCCGAAAAAAACCAAATTATTTATTTTGTCGACTAATTTTACTCCCCTGAAAACTTTTTGAAATTAATTCGACAATTTATTAAATATTTCTTGATTGAATTTTTAAAAAATATTCGAACTTTATGTAAAGAATTTTTATTAGACCAAGCAAACGAACGTGAATAAACATGAATGGAGTAACTTGCTTCAGTTAACGCGAACGACATCGTAATTTCATGTTTGCGCTTATTTGCTTAATCTGACTCTGACTTAACGTAAATATCGAATGTGTCGTGTGTTTCCTGTCATGTGTACATTAATTAGCTATTCAAAGTCCTTAATGAAGCTCAATACATCTACATATCTATCACCTTCTTACTTGGAGTTTGTGCATAACGGAAGAAATATTAGGAAGAAATATTAGGAACAAGTGGAAATATCAAACATTAGAAATAAAATATTAAGATATTTATGTTTTATATTTCATCTGTATCTATTGTATGTTACGTTTAATCTTTATTTATAATTTTTTAAAAATTTATTTATTAGATTTTATATTTTAGAATTTTTTATTTATTTATTATAGAAATAAAGAATTAGGAGAAAAATTTGTGTGAATAGAAAGATAAACGCACAATGGATACAAATCAGATATAAGACATATTTATATTAAGAAACTTTATTTTAAACCGCATATGTGAGAACACAATTAATACTAGAAATTAAAGGCCTATAAGGTCGAAGCTGGATCTTTTAATGCTTAAAATAATTTAATTTTGAATTACTATATATACTATATATGTACTTGCATATATGTATATCATATTTGAAAACTTTTCGAATCGCATCGAATTATTTTAATTCGAACTATAAACGTAATTAAACTATTTTAGTAATCGCGAATTAAATTGACAAGCAACTGTTTTAATAATTTGGTGCTCAATTAAGTATCATATTATAAAGCTGTTAATGTCGATAAATTATTAATAAAAATTTATATTATACATA
>NW_017259291.1:83198-83466 GCF_001594045.1 Atta colombica | reverse complement strand
TATATATATACAGTAAATAGTAAAGGCTGCAATTTTATAGGTTAGATAAATAATGTAGAACAAATAGAAAGACAGGAAATAGGAAGGATAGACAAACGAGAAGTAAGCAAAAGATATGGATGGATGGATGAATAAGTTAAGGAAAATTGTAAACCAAGTCCCTTCTTGGCATGCAAATATGCTGAAGTGAATAAAATTTCTATTCTGTTTTATATACAGTAAATAAACTACAAAAAGATATTGATTAAAAATACTTACATAATTTCGT
>NW_017259291.1:80938-83154 GCF_001594045.1 Atta colombica | reverse complement strand
TATATATATATATAGAATTTTCAATTTATTTTTATATGAAAATGCAAAATATAAACACATTTTTAACTTCAAACTTTTGATAGAAACCATGTCAAATACATTTTAATATTTTAGTTTTTCTATTCTTAATATTTTTCCACTTGCACAATAATAATATTTCTCCCTTTTATCAAAAGGTTATTGTGATAAGTGACTCGAGACAATTTGTGCCGCAGCGATGACATGAAACAATGAGATTAACGCTACATTTCACGGGGTATCCTCTATTTCGCGTCCTGAGGGCGTCCTCTTGTGCGTCCACAAACGGACGCGTGCAATTACAAGCAGGCACTTTGAACACGAAATTCATCGTTGGTACATGGTTTATGGCGAACTATATGACACTTAAAATTATTACGGGCGTGGAAGAATATACGTGTAAGTTAGCGCGAAAAAGAAAACCCAGATAAACGAAAGAATACTTCGTGCGAACAAAGCCAAGTAGTGTCGCGAAAGTTTGACGCGAAACTCGAGATGTATCAGGATTTCCTACAAGGAGACCGCAGCGAGCAACCAATCTCAAGTTTACGCGTCTAACTTTTACCTTCCCGCGAATATATATCTTTCCCGCATACGTCGTTTCGAGCGCACGTTATCAGAAATCACTGAAACGTTAATGCAATTTAAGACGCCGCATGAAAACCGGAGCAAGCAGTATTGTCATTAAAAATTACATATAATAGTCGAATCGCGAATTGTATCGTACATTCTATTATAATTATAACATGGGTGAAGAAATAACTTTGATATAAGTAGCACAATTAATGAATTGTTAATAAAAATCTAACCGCAAAAAAAACGAAGAAAATATTTACGTTTAAAATATCTTTTTCAAAACAATAATATTACAAAATATCTTTTCTAAAACGTTTAATAATAAAAAATATTTCAATTTTAAATATTTTGATGTTTAAATTCATACATCACGATGTTTTAAGTTAATAAAAACGCGTAAAAGTATTTTTTTCTTCTTCTTAAATGAAAAAAAAGTTTTACAGTGATAAACATTTATTTTTTTCGAAAATAATATATACTTTATCGATATTAAATGTTTATGAAAGTAAAATGTTTTGAACTGTGAAAGGCGTCATACTTAATGCTAAAAAGTATTTTAGTATATTCGTATAAGTGTTTTGTACACTCATTTAAAACTAAAACATTTTTAAGTATTTTAAAATACCAGAAATAAATCATTTTAATAGCTTAAGATCAAACATTTTTTTATATGAATATAATTAATTAATTAGAGTTATTTTTCAAAATTATATATTTCTTTGAAAATCTTCAAAAACCGAGGCAGCCGTTTTAATTACGAAAGATTTCTTAAGTATGATATTACTTCGGTAAATCAAGTCAGATGCATCTAGAGATACGTTTGACATCTTAATTATCTTAATGCACTTTATTGAATCAGTACAATCTATTTACGGATCCAATCTACGTCGAGCGTGTACGAAATTTTGGTTGCAGCAAACAGCCACGGTGTACTGGGTACAGTGAAAACGGCGGAAACAGTCTTTTTCCTATCAACCCTTTCAAGTGACACGTGCGCGACGTAGCGCGACCTCGAAACATGAATTTAGGAGCGTGACAAACGCGAGGCGGACAAGAGCGGGACGTGCGTCCGGCTAGAGACACATACACCCACGTATCCCTTGGGGGAAACGACCGGGGGTACGTATGCACGCGGATATGCAACTCGGGGTCACGCGTGTATGCATATGCAACTCTCTTCCCCTCTGAACTCTCTCACCATGCGGCGAGATTGTGAGCAGTATGCATGGGAATCACGTTGTTGATGTACGGGTGGAGCGGCGCCGTATACGGCATATGCCGCCGTCGTAGAGCGTAGCGTAGCGTAGCGTAGCGCGATGCGGCGCGACGCCGCACCGTGCCGTTTCCCAACCTCACTCAGCCCCGGCGGCCACGCAGCCATGCCACATCCCTGGCGTTTCACCATCCGCAACCGCCTGCCGCGCTGCACTAGTCTTACGACCCACTATTTTCGTGTACGGGGAAACATTCCCGCCGCATTTTACAACGGATATAAACCACCGGTTGTTCCGCTGCCCGGAAAGTTAGGATTCGAACCGCATCGCCCTAAAATAATCCTCCCTCCATCATTTTTGTTTTCGTCTACTGTTTTCTACTTTTATGCACCGCCTATCTCTCTGCGC
>NW_017259291.1:69498-80838 GCF_001594045.1 Atta colombica | reverse complement strand
ATATATATATATATATAATACGTATATATACCTGGTTACATCGCGTGCCATCGCGTGCTCGGTGTCCAATACCGAAGTTAGCTGCCTCTCGCCTTTGTTACGCCGCGCGATAATGGACAGACAAATTGCTCTGTTTAGCCGCGGGACAGGAACGAACGTGACAGCATGACAGAGTTAATGTCCTTCGTGAACGTCAGAAAAGAGGCATATCTAATTAAGTGCGTTTGTTTGAACATAGGACAAATGCATCAGCATAATGTCCAGCGAATGACCACTCAATATATCTTATATTTCCGTACCTGATCACTTGTAAAATAACATTTTATTACATTTTCGCGAAAATATAGATAGATGTGTTGTACCAACGATTTAATTATTTTACATTGTGTAATATAATATTGCGCGTTTGGGCAATGATAAAATAATTATTCCGCTTTACGTATGAGTTAGACTGAAGAATCGTTCACTTATGTGACGCGTACTTTCGCAACTCGTATGAAATAGCGTATTCTAAATTACCATCAGCAGCAAATTAACATATAACTATATTACGAAGGTGATGATACTCGGCGAATTGACTTCTACCAGGTGAGACGTACGTATCCATAGCGCGTCAAGAGCTTTTAATTAAAATATGGAGATCAGAGCGCAAAGCCGGCCATTGTGGTTTCGAGTGGGGCTGCAATAATAACAGATAATATATTGCTCGTGAAAAGCCGCTGTAACTGGCTCTTTGAAACAATGAATTCAAATCCGAGACTCGTTACTGTTGGTGGAACAATAACGTCTCAAATCCACGTCCGCGCACGATTGCCAAAGCTATATTTATCGCCAATATTATCTTACATTTTTTCCCGATAGCTAATACACTTAACATAATGTGACCAGATATTTCCGAATCTAAAGCAGAAGCCTTTTTTTAGCAAAGGGAGGGCAAGATGTATGGATGTAAAGATAAAGACAATAATAGTAATTTATTTTTAAAAAACAATATAATTATTTTTTTATAATTTATTCGAAATTATTTGTTTTAATAAACGAGGTGAATCCTTAAGAAATGTATAAAATTCTTGGCAATTAAAATCGAAATTAATTTTTGTCATTAATATTGCTTTTAAAATACAACGTTGTTTTTTCTGTTATCCATACTTTGTTTATTACAGAGAGAGAGAGAAAAAAAAATGTATTTATTTCCATTACTTCCTAAAAATGACAATGTATATTCTATAACATATAATTTCACGATTTGACAAAATTTATAAAATATTTTTCAGCTTGATTTTTAGCTTTTTGTTATTTTTTGCTAAAATCGAGACATTTGATATGTTTGGCGGGACAAATCCCGAAAGTGCAGTGGAACCGTCCCGTCGAAATCAAGATATCTGGTCACAATATTATTATTATTATTATTACATTTATGCACAAGTGATGTAGCTTTTCCAAATGTTTTTTCGAACACCAGGCGTTCAATTCGCTCAATTCGTTTTACGTATAAATCGCGTACGCGTGATGTCTGCGCGTTTTAACAGCACCGTTAATCAAACAGGTAACTTAACCACACTTCGCCCGTTACCCGCGATATCAAACGAGCCATCGTCCGATTTTTATTGGAATTTTACGCTCCGGTTATTACAGATGGCTACATCATGCTGCAACGCTAGCAGGTCCCGCCATATTGGGGCTCGTAGGTACAACCAGAAAGAAACCAGACCAAATAATTACGTTCGCGCAAGTGTCATATTCAACTGTCCTTCCTCTCTGGATGTTTGTGGAAAACTCGCAATTTTTCACAGCTAATCCTCGTCCATCCAATGCGTTTTACGTACTGCTAAACGCACAAACGCACGAGTTATATCACATTAGTCTACTCTGACTCGGTCTAGTTAACTGATTGGTTTGCTAATCATCTCATTTTCACGCTTCGTGAAATCTAGTGTCTAGTACGTTTTTGGGCTAAAAATTAATGAACATTTGTAGCGTGTGTTAACGTTCCGACGTGGCAACAAACACGTATTCCCGCGCCTTTCATCAATTTAAAATGAATGATGTCTCAATTGATGAAAATGCACATCGCAGGCAAACGACGGATTGTTCAGAGTGCCATTTCTTAGATCAGAGAGGCAAGTTTTACTTAAACGTAGTATTATTCAGTAAACCGCAGGGATTCAGCGGCTCAAGAATAATAACGCTTAACTGCGAGCGATGGAATCGATTCTTCGATCCTCTCTGATAGGCAAAAACTCCTTTATTGATTTATTTCTCAATGGAGTCTTTAACTTATTCTTTTTATCCACTTATCTCTTCTATTCATCCACACATATATATGCTTTTTTTCCAAGTTTTTCTATATTAATGTCAACTTCAGCTATTAATCTTTTGAGAAAACAGCTTAACAACACACGTTATCAGAACCATAAATGATGTATTATGACAAATTCGATATTATTCACCGTTACAATAATACCGTTTTATTCTCTAAAATTAAACGGATATGTCTCTCTGAATGTGGAAATGCAATTTAAGCGTGTAGGCAAACGGAAACTGGGAATACAAAGAGGGAGAAAAAAAACACGAAGGCGAAAGAATAAAACTAGGAGACAAGCCGCAGAAGAAGGGAGAAAGGTTGCGTTTTATGGGAGAACATATAAATTCCTATTCCGAGTTCTCTGAGAACCTAACAAGAAAAGGAGATGACTTTATCGATCGTTTCTAAAGCTTACCATTATCTAGATACGGTTGGCTGATGTTTTAGCGAACAAAAAAAGTCTCGGCGAATTCAACCGATCCAAAGATCGGATGGTAGCGACCATCAAGCAAAGCCGCCACTTTCTTTATCCGATAAGAGGAAATTGAACCTTAATCGGGGAACATCTCTCGTGCACATATCTGTACAGTATTTATAAATGTATTTCGCTTCGTCGTTCGCGATAATGTATACTTTATTAATTTATATCTGGAACGTATGGGTCCTGGTATGTGTTCCTGTTGCAAGTCAATACTTATTATAATAATATAGATAATGAAAAAATTAATAAAAAGAGAGATAAAGTTTTCTGCATTATGTTTTTGAGAAAGAGAAATAAAATTTTCTAACACAATCTACGATTCTCAAATAATTTCAATAATTTTGATAACAAACGTGATTTCATTATCACACAGAATACAGAGAACAGCGATATGGTGTTGAACAAAGGGCGATCCCTTACGGGAAAGTGCACGCATTTGCTAATATATATGGAATCCCGATGCGAAAGTAATACTTCCTATCGAATCGATGATAATGGGAAGCTTAGCTCGGCTGAATCGTACATGATAACAATCCATTGTTTATTGTTCCATTGTGTGCATCTAACAATGCGATATACTTGACCTATGTCGAACGTTACTAAGCTGCAGCAATCTGTCACATACTTAAGTCAACATCTTAGGCGTTAAGTAATTTATCTAGGTTATGTTTACGTTAAGAGTTACGTAGATAATTGCAAGTATGAATTGGTACTAATTCAGGACGTCACAAATTAACTTTATATGTTTGATATAATGTATATTATATTTGCCGCTATATAACAATATGATTTATGGAGCAAAATAAAATAAGATAATGTATTACACCAAAGAAATATTAAATATAAATTATTTAATTTCGATCTACCAATCATCGCATAGCGTTTCTCCATTTAATTAGACGCAAATTACACAGGAAATGACTAACAAAAGTGCTACTCATACACAGAGGTAATCGATCGTTGATAGCGTGATGAATAATTTGCTGTATTGCAAGTACGTAGAAACTTCGAATAAATGAGAGCGTAAAATGCGATGTGCATGAAACCGAATATTATTGGGAAATAAGCCAAGCGCGTTCTTGCGGAATACTATATTTACGCTTGCAAATAATACTTTGATTAGAAATGAAAAATGTATTTATGGAAATTGTATTTTTATACTTCCATCAGAATTAGCATCACGAAAACGCAATCAGTAAAATGAAATATTCTAGTATTTATTATGATGAATTTTAATAATTTCTTACGGAAGGAATGATCGGACATTATCAATTTGATAAATATCAATACCACTATTTATCACATATCAAAGACATGGAGGTCTTTTTAGGCATACTTTATTTAATGTGCTTTAGGCGTATTTATTAATAAATATTATATTTAAAATTGGTGTTTATCTTAGCTATGATGGATTTAGACAATCAAGACTCGTTAAAAATCATTATTTGTTTAACTTTCGTTATAAAAAAACTTTCTCTCTCTCTCTCTCTCTCTCTCTCTCTCTCTCTCTCTCTCTCTCTCTCTCTCTCTCTCTCCCCCTCTCAAAGCGTAATTAAACATCATGTTCATGTATTAGAACAATACATTATTCATGTATTGGAACAAAAGTTCGTAGAGCTGTGTACACAAAATTCAAACAACTGTAATTTCGTTAAAAATGAACGAAATTTAAATTACAAAAAAGACTTTAAACCTTAAAATCTCTACTTTCGAGTTAGTGTATCTTTAAGTTTCTGTGAGTTTAATAATTTTTACACATAGAAAACTACAAGCTGGACAAAATGGGAACGTTTCTTCTAACTTTGTAGGTCTGTCACGTACCCAAAAAGACTTGTAAAAATTTTTAACTTTCTAATGTGAAAACTTAAAATTTTCTCTACAAAATCATTTTTTTAATATTCCTAAGATTCTTACTTTTTTGTACTAAGTTAAGCGGATTAAATAAAAGGATTTTGACTGTAATTGCACTAAGAAAAGAAGTATTTAATAGTAAAATATTAAAATGTTTTATTCTTCTCATTAAAATGTTTTAGTTTCCGTGTTTTAAACACTTAAAGAGTTTTAATTTTTGGTTCGATTGCATTAATGTTATTTTGACTTTGAGCAAAGCTTAAAAATCTCTCTTTCTTTTTTTAAAACTGATAAAAAGACAAGAAGGAAGAGAGTTTTAAGTCATGCTCAAAATTAAAGTAAAGTAAGTTGGTGCAATCAGATCTTAAATTTTTTCAATAAACAGAACACTATGTATTTGAATTTAAAACATTTAAAATTGAAATCTTTTATTGTTGAACATTTGTTTTGCAAAGATATTTTAAATATAATCATTTTAAACATTGCACTTTTTACAATGTGCTTATAACTCCCAATGATTGAAAATCATCGTTCCACAATTAAAAAAACAAATTTTTAAAACTGAAACTTTATTCTACCGAATGGTATAATTGTCATTTTTTAATAAACATGTAAATGTAATGCAAATGAAATAATGTTACGACTTTTGTTCCAATATTTCTATTACAAGTAATATCACAAAAACGCAAATAATAAAATATAATAGAATGTTCTAAAAGTTATTATAAAGAATTTTAATAATCTCTTGGGCAAAAAATGTGATGTTATCGATTCAAATGTCATGGTTCATTACAATTCGAGGTCTCTTTATAGTGTTTTTGATTTTCTTATAATAGTAATAAAAAACTGTACGTTAAACCAAAAAACGTAATCGAATTCAATTTAAGATAGTGTCAACATGCTATTTATTTCAAAGTGAAAATATTATAAATATCTATTTACGAAAAGTGATTAGCCCACTTCAAATTAAATGAAATTGCAATTACTGCATTGGTTTAATCGCGCATCGTCGATCACCCTGACGGTATACGAGTAACTAACGAACCAGCGGCAGACATTTCCCGAGTCTTGTTGATTAATACTGCGCACTAGCCTTTCACGTTTATCGATTAAGTGCATCTACTAATTTACTACACAACAAAGATAAATTCGCGAATGAATAAAATGATTTATTGTTTGTATTTAAGTTAACCAATTGTACCCAATGGATTAGCAAATCAAGAAAATCCATATTAATTCCGACGAAACAAATCATATAAATATTTTTTTATTTATTGACTTTAGGATTAATGAAATTTCACAATAAAATTCTGCCGATGGATTTCTTGAAAAAATAGCCTTATTGGACTTAAAAGTTTCAAGTGGTAGCGCAATTTGCGGAAATTCCAAACGACTGGACGTGACGTAAGTATGGCGATAGGGGACGCCTCATTAAAACTTGATCCCACGATTCCGAAAGGTTCCGTGGAAATGGAACGCAACTTCATACGACGAAATCCCACGAAAGTATCTTTCCACGGTGCAGAGTTACGATAAGTGGAAGAGTCAACGTTGATGACACTTTGTCCCGTCTAGTCTCTACCTGAGGTTCTTTCGTGGTACTAACTTCTACTTTTCTCCAGAGTTCTTCACGATATTGCTTAGAGTAAGCCATGTCACCTTTACGTCTTGCTCCGAGGTATAAATTTAAAATTATGCAAGTAATACATAGTTTCTGCCTTCCTAATACATACCAAGCGCCGCAGAAGAATAGTCCAAAAGGATGAGTCGATAATAGACTTTCCGTGATAAAATGTGGTCTTATATTGAAACAGCTTACGTCGGCTGGTGTGTCATCAGCGTGAAACTATTACCAGCTAGTTGACAAGGTATATCTCAGCCGTTTTAAGACTGTGCTGACGAAAACGAAAGCATAATGATAATTTTTGATGGAACACGATGGAAAATAAACTACTACGGAGGAGAAAATGGAACTCTTAATATCAGATTTGTTACAAAAAAGAGATGTATCTTTATAACTTTTCCTTGTGGAAGAGTGAAAAGATACTTTTAATCTAGTTTGTTATAAAAGTTACTCTTTCCACATATATTTCTTATTTGCTACAAGTACACGACTTAAGAAACAAGATTTCAAGAAGATGAATTTCTGTGTTTTGAATTATTAAAATGTTTTGTATAATATTAATTTTGAAATGAAATTCCGATGTAACAACTAATTATAAGAATAAAAGTATGTTCCTTTAAAGTATACTTTTTTCTTTCTTTATTTTCATTCTTTTTCTACAAGCAACTAAAAAATAAAAATGTTTGAGTTATGTCGTTGTTGTGATAAATGAGTGATATATTACATTTCATACGATGATATAAAATTCCCCAAAAAATCTTTTTTATCGAATAAAATAATATTACGTGTTATATTGTTTAAAAATACAGTGTGTAAAAAAAAACAATAATCTATGACTACAAACATGGCTCGATTTATGTCGAAGTTATAACATCAATGTTATGCAATTGGCCAATCATAGCTGTTTCTCTGAAGAATGGAATGATCGTAATTGACCAGTTTCATAACATCGATATTATAACTTCGATTTAAATGAAGTCGTGTAAACGTAGTCTATGAACAAAAAAATATTACTGCAATAATGTGTCAACAAAAGATACAAATGGAAAAATATATTCGAATTGCATATCGATGATTCGTAAAATATATATTGGACATGAAAAATTCCACTTCATCCTTTTTTCCCCTTTTTGTTCAACAGTCTGCTAACTTCTAAAAGGAGAAAAGAATTTAGTTCTTGGCTGCTAAAACAAGCTTTTCTCAAACCATACTATTTGCCGATAGCAGACTAAAAGGCGACACTTAAGTATAACTCGTGGAGTCATCTTCCACCGCTTGTAACGCTGTGCTTGACTCGACAACGGGCAACTCGCGAGAGAGGCGAGGGTAAATATTGGCAAAGAGGAAACGGGTTTGCTTGTGGGAGGGAAGGGAGGCGATTTAATAGCGAGGCCTGCAATTTGAATCGCAAATTCCGGCACGCTTACACGGGGCACTGCGCGGCTAGAAAATAATTAAGGATTTATGGTTTTCGTATAAATTTGCCTAATTCGCATGCTCGACGATGCAACGTCGTTCTTCTTCATCGCGACGAAACTCACACTCGCGTACCGTGTGCGTTTTACTGTCCATGTGTCGTACGCGAGCTTATCCCAACGTCGCGCGTTGCTGTAACGTTTATCGCGAATATGCGCGTTTCATATTCAGATTCCAGACACTTTGTAAAAAGTCAACGGATTAGCGAAACGCCACGTTTCGAGATAATGTGCTTGGTAGAACTCCGTAGAACGATAATTTTTGATTTCAAGTATAACCGACTTGGATTAAAAAACTTTTTAATCCAAGCATTGAGAGAAAAGGCTTTAGTGTAATTGTAATTATAATTACATGTTTATATCATAATTATGATTATTATTACTATAATAATAGTAATAATAACTATGTGTATAAATATGGTTTGCTAAAACTGTACTTGCTATCAAATTGTCTACACAGAAAATGTTTGCTGCAATGATCAATACATAATAACAGCTTGTCTACAATGATAATATTTAGATCCCATAATTATGGCAAACATGATATTAGATGTCCATATAATACTACTGAAATTAGCTGCCATATCTAATTTTTAGCTATGGCGGCTAATCTTTTTCTCCGTGTATCATAAAGATGGTTACACACATTATAATTTAGTCATTTCATTATAATTTAGTCAGGACAATCATATTTTAATATAAAATTGGTAAAATTATGCATGTATGATTATTATTAATATTACATCAATAATTATGGTAATATATAATTGTAGTCACGAATACAAAAAACTTTTCTCTCAATGAGGAATTAATAAAAGTATTAAAATGTTTATTAAAGAATTATATTTTCCAAACGTAATATATATATATTATAAATATTCTCAAAGACAAATCACTAACTGTTCTTACAAATAAATTTATAACTTTCTAGATAAATTCGAAATTTGTTAGATTTTTTTGGGGGTGAAAGGCGGAAACACAGATATATACAATTAAAATTTAAATATTCTCAAAAGTTGCTTGTTGCTGTGTGAAGTTCTTCTTTATCAAAAGTGTACATTATAAGTGATATCTTTGTAAAATAATTATTTTTATACTTATTTAATTATACTAGCAATAAAGCGTCAATCGCATCTGACAGAGCGAGTAAGTGACGCGATACTTTGTAACTTCCGACGCTATAAGTACGTGCCGGAAGTCATCAAGTAGCATATACGGAAATAGGACATTATCGATCAGTGTATAAAGCTGGTAGTCTTTACAGACTGGCATAATATATCATGATATAACAGGTAGAAGTAGTTGAAGAAGGGATGCATCGATCATTGTAACAGAGTAGCGAATGTCAAACAGAAATAATCGTAACCTATTTTGAAGTAAAATAAACAACGAAATCAAATAAAGGGAAAATAATTCAAATCAAAAGTAAAACATTAATTTCATCAATCAAATAGAGGGAAAATAATTCAAATCAAAAGTAAAACATTAATTTCAAACATAATGAGAATTTTCCATCTCTAATAAATATTTAAAAATTAATATTAAATGACATTCAATGTCATTGATCATATCTGAAAAATAATCCTTCTTAGTGAGATTGAACTACAGATTTCTATAGAAATATTTTGCTACTTCTATAAGAGCATGAAACCAATTTCAGCTAATTTGATAAAAGGAAGTACGGCGGCCATCTTTATCCGATCATGAACAAATTATAGCATATTAAAATAAATGTATATCGTTCCATTTTATTTCCTCATTTTTGCAATAATAAACTGCATTTAAAAGACATCTCTCTAATTGTGCAAAAAATTGTTTAGTTTTCATTTAATCATAAAAAAATATTATTATCACAAAATCTCTCTCTCTCTCTCTCTCTCTCTCTCTCTCTCTCTCTCTCTCTTTCTCTCCACAAATTAACCAATAAAACAAAGTACCACGAAGTATATGTGATTAGGTAAATATGATGTGTAATAAACTACAGCATGTTAATAATCTAGATTTCGATAAAAATCTGTGTATTAGATTGATATTACATTTGTCGTATCGATGAAACGTTTCAATTCTATTGATTGTAAGAAAGAGAAGTCGGATCTCTCTATCTTAATATTTTACAGCCACTCCATGAACTTAAAATCTTTGTTGTACGATAAATATAATATCAGCCTAAACTTCGAAAACCGAGATAAAAGTCTATAATGAAGACAAAATAAAGAGATTTCCCGATTTTTGGACAGACATGTGATCGCTATATAGATAGATCGCGAAAGATCTGGGTTTCCGAAGCCGAGCCTCTCAGATATTATCCCATGGTTTCTCGTTTTCGTTTCTTGTTTTATGATGCCATTCAAATTTTTTCTCGACGACAGCCTTTATGTGACACGCCTTATCTTTTCGCACACACTTCTTCTTTTTACTGTGGCGCGCGTTAGCATACGAGCTGTTTGTGATACACAGGGGACAGACATAACATTAGTTTATAAGCCAAGAAGGTAATAGAAAACATCTTGGTATCGTATGTGTCGATATGACTCAACGGAATTGTAGATAAGGTGCATCGCTTCTCTTTACGCATTTCATTTCCAAGTATAACTCGATACGGCGTAAAAAAAGATAGTATAAGTATTACTAGGCAAGTAATATAAAGAGACGTGTGAATTGAGAATATATATTTTTTAAAGTTATTTACATTATTTTTGACAAAACAATTTTAAAACAAGAAATATATCGTGATGGATTATTTCAAAGATAAACAAGAATCCGTAATATGTTCATAGTAAAACTATTCAGAAAAGTAATGCAGCTTATGAAATTATTCGTACATCCGCGCATCTTTTTGTATCTTACGCAAGTCACGTAATTACGTGAAGAGCGTCGCGTAATTTAAGGAGTATAAGGTAATTAAAGAATACAACTAAGCAGTAGTATAAGTATGCAGAGAACGCAGAGATAGCTGACAGCGCTATAATATTCGTGTTCATTGTGTGCATTTTACAGTTCCTTAACAAATTCTCCAGCGCTCTTAGCTACCAGCATTTTTCATCTATCCATTAACGACGGTTCTAATTTTCGCAGTAAGGCGAATAACACCGCGCAACCTACTCGACATCCTTTGCACGAGAGAGAACAGAACGGTACAAAATGGTGGAGAAATGGAAAACGCAGCGGGGAAAGACGTAGAAAAATAGAAGAGCGCCGGATACGAGATCAACGGTAATTTTGAAGTCACGCACGATCGTTAATCTAAATTCCAGGGCTCTATTCCTGACGCTCGGGCGAACATACCGACGTCGGCACGACGAAAATGCATCTGCCTCCGCACCGAAGTCAAGTACATCAGCGAGGCGAACTGCTGATGCGAACTGCAAATTGAATTCGGTTTATCGCCCGAAACGCACGATTCTCTGCGTGATACTGCAGCATTACTCATGTTACCCAGCCTCGAGCTATTTTGCTTGAGCATGATTTATTTTCCGATCATTATGTTTGATGAACTAATCTTTATCTTACGTCTCGCGTGAGGAAGATGAATAGATTTACCAAACACAAATTATTAACTCTTAAATTTTATCTTGTTAAGCTTCAGTCCATTTTTTAATAAAAT
>NW_017259291.1:53839-69398 GCF_001594045.1 Atta colombica | reverse complement strand
TATATATATATATATATATATATGTGTGTACGTATGTATAACAAATATTAATTAGAACTTCAAACAATTGGTATTTCGACAAATATTATACTGTATTATTGTTACGTCGACACTAATTAAAGCTCATACTGAGGCTTCCAACAGAATCACAATAAATCCTTTTATCAATAATGTATTAACGATATTAATTACAATCAAAATCTGTATTAAAAACATGAAATTAGTGAAACAAGTTTCATCCAATAAATCATTTTACTGGCATTATATTTTTTTTATAAACATTGGGAACATTTGGAAAATTTTATCAACGATCAATCCGCAATTTTTTCAATGTGTATTTCCAATAACTGTTAAAATCATGAAATAAATAAATTGTTACAAAGGACTGTCAGCACAGTTTCTCTTGGTTTTAATATTGCGGAAAAAATCGATGTCCTCTCAATTACAGGCGGAATTCTTTACAAACTACATATTAATAATTCTAACTGTGCTTGGAAGAAAATGATATGAGCCAACACATTCATGCTAATTAATTCATGCATTGTGTACAGTATCTGTGGTAGACATAATAAAACGTCGAAGTAATTCACTGCCGTACTGGGTGTATCGTAATTGCAATTTTACGAGTAACATTCACACGCATTTGCTCTGAAAGTGCTTAAAGACGCTTTTCGCAACTGCAGTAGCGGAACGAATGGACTAAAAGAGATAAGGCGAATGCCAGTTGCACAAAGGAAACTGTCAATGCTCCATTCGAGTCGAGCGAATGCGCGCTGCAAACGTAACGATGCAAGAGAAACGATCATTCCCAATAGGAACATAAATTTCAGGGGTACTTGCGCTCATACCGACTAGATTCAAGAACGGTATACAGTTCTGCAATGAAGCATCCATCGTCTGAACTCCATACGCGGACAGACAGAATTATCAACCCCCAAAGGGTCGTAATTCCCGCAGCTGCCTAGAGGATGTATCGTCCGGTGAGAGATATATACGGTTGATACACTAATACATATGTATGATCAGGATATACATGCGCTATCTCATAACGTAGCCAATTATAATCGCGGCTATTTCTTTTATTCATCTCAATAATCCAACTGATAAGTAGTCTAAGCTCACGCTTACATTTGATTTGCATTTTCACCGACAACGAGTGAAATATGTCAGGGATAAACCAGGCGCGATACAAGATAGTTTTGCGAGCGAAGACAAAAAGACGTCTTGATAAACTCTATCACCTCTCGAGACGCCGTATCTGTTTTTCGTTCCCGTCGCACGGGACACGGGCGCATGAGAAAAATGCTTCGGGATAAAATAAAAGTCGTACTTGGTAGAGGAGGGTAACAGCAGCGTGACAGCGCTCACGAGGGATGCTCGATTTAACCTTGCTACAGTAAGGAAGAAGAATCGATAGTTCACACACATTCGGAGGATAAATCCTCGATAACCAAGAGGACAACCTCCATTTGAGCCAATAAGAGAGGAACGAAAATACTCTCTCGCCCTTAGCGATTTAACTCTTATTTCCATTGTAGCGCACGTGATTGCGATATGATCAGCATTTGGAGAACGATGCGTTTATCTTAATAGGATATAACGTTTATCCTTTCCTACTAGAAGATAATGTCGTGTTAAATGGAGTCGTTAACTTTACGATTATTTGTATTTCCCGATGACTCCTCATCAATAGCTAAGAAAAACATCACGTAATAATATAAAATTAACAGCAGCACTATAAGAAAGAAGGAGAATCAAGACGACCAATGAAAAAGCATTAAACATTTAAAAAAAAATTATAATATATCTTATAGAACCGTATATGTGAGAAACACAATCTATGGAAATCAATGCCTTGGATCTTAAGTGCTTGTATGATTCTATGTGAATTTGTACATTACGTATGTAGCCCTTTAAAATGTGCGCCGAAATGATTTTTGGGTTTTGAAACGCAATCTCTAAACTATCGCAGTAATATAACGAGTTAAATTGATTAGCAATTTAACAATTTGATGCTTCTTTGATCTTAATAATGCTGAGTGATCTATTTGAAAAAATAATAAAATAAAAATACAATTTTAAAACGTAATGATGATGGGACACACATACATGCGCACACACATACGCGCGCGCGCCCCACACACACACACACACACTCACACTCTCACACACACACACACACACACACACACATACACACAGTTTCGACTCAATGAATCTTCTTTAATCAAAACAAAACAAATAAATCATGAAATATAAAACATAATCATAAAAGAAATTGAATAAAAAGTTAGAATAAAAAAAATTTTAAAGAAATGATTACAAAAAGGAGGAAAGACAGAATAAAAATTACAAAAGCCAAAGCAAATGTACGCGATAGAATAATCTAACAAAAATAATAAACATTATGTTGAACATATAGAATAAAACCAAAATACAAAAGTTGTTGCATTAAATCGTATGTTGAAAGTCAGTAACAGTAGTACATTTTTCAAGAGTTTCTTCTTAGATAATTGAATTCTCAAACTTTTTCAGTTACTAGCGTCAAGTTTTCAAATTGCTCAAAGAATGAAGGATTGGAAATGAAAGATTAGAAAAAACATAATGAAGAAGAGATGATTAGCAAGAGACATGGATGCAATTGTTACTTCACACTAAAACTTATAACAATTGAAAAAAATGTTTCGATTAAAAGGTATTCATTTTTCTTCAATTGGCATGTATTTACGCTTACAAATCATTACAAGAATCGAAGGCGTACAAGAATCACTGAAAAGCTATAAGAAGAAATAGAAAGATCAAGTTGCAATAATGTATATAGACTATTTCATCTCGGAGAGAATAAATCTCCCGAAAAAGATTTTCTGTTCTCTACTCAGATACGTGCATTTTTCGTACGAATCACTCAGAAGTGCATATATATGTTAACGGATAAAACTAAGCGCGGAACAAACACCTTACAAGTGCAGCGCAATTTTGTTAGAATAAACTCCTGTTTGAGTCACGTTTCGGGTCAGATGACTTCTATGAGGTAATCTAACATGTAGGTACTGTAACATTTTCCAAAATGCTGAGAGCAGCTCGAGTTGCTTACCAAAATCCCCCTTAGTAAATGCGACAGTAAATACGATATACTCTTGCTATTGTAATTTAGCGTTAAAGTTTATTTTATCTAAATTCTATCTTAAGAGAAATTTAATTTGAAATTTCATCCCTTATATTTTATATTAAATGTTTAAATTGAGACAATCATATAACAATTACTTAAAAATGTCTTAAGAGTCAAAACACAGGATTTTGATGTATAGTGCTTTACTCGACAATAACTTAAACAGACGTTTCGATCTCCGCTTGAAATCCTTTCAAGTGAGATTAATTAAACAATACTTTGAGATAAATGTTTCTCTTAGTACGTGAACGCTCTCATTCTACGCATAAACATATTGTCATTGCGTACTAAGGGAAACATTTGTCTCAAATTATTGTTTAATTAATCTCACACTGAAAAAGGATCTCAAGCGGAGATTGAAACGTCTGTTCAAGTTATTGTAGAGCAATCGAGTAAAGCATTATCATACACATTAAAATCCTATGTTTTGGCTCTTATAGCATTAAGTAATTATTTATTTCGCTAGAGCCTCAAATTCTTATTAATTTGTTTACAATCGTATAAGTTCGGTTAAACAAGTAACAAGAAAAAAATCTTCCATTCTTTAAATTATTCTTTAAATTAAAAAATCTGAAAAATTGTCGCACATTGAAAAATTGTAATTCTCGTTGCATACTAGCACTTCTGTGACTACACAAGGACTAGCGATGAAAAGAACAGACTAATACTTTAAGAATAATAAAATAATCATCTATTTAACAAGAACACACAATTTGTTTTATACATTTGACACTGTATCTTAAATTATCATCGAAATCTATTAGACTAAGTTAAATTTATATTCAACCTCTTTTAATTTTTAAGCCACTTGACATAATTTACTATTATATATTATAACATATTGAGGAAGGCCGTATATATTGGCCCAAACGTTTATGAATTTTAATTGTTAACAATGATTTTAAATATATGATTTTGTTATATTATTTTGAAAATTTTTATCATACACTTTAATAAAATTAATCAAAATTATTATATGTTTTATTCAGAGTTGGCAGATAACGCGTTATTTGTAATGTCGTTACCATTACAAGTTACTTTTTTTGATACAAATGGATAACAATGTTACATTTTCTTCTGAGTAATGTTCATGATAATGCAATTACATTTTTGGTGTAACGGTAACGATTTCATTAGTTACTTTTATCGTTACTTTACTTCTAAGTACGTAAAAGTTTTTATTCGTAACTATAATTCGTAACTATAATCCTAGAAAACAGAGATGAAACATTAACGGTCTGATTTTTTTCATTGTATTTACAGTTCACATATATAGACGAACTCTAGAGACACTAGTAATGTCTCGGCGCTAAGGCGCGAGATACGGACATAATCTTTACAGTATATTTAATTTCTTAAAATAAAATTTTCTCTGTGTCATATCTCACAAATTAAATATATGTATATAATGCAGATTAATAATACTATTTATTTACTATTTATTTATTATAATATAATTTTACTTAGAATATTCATGATGAATCATTCGTATCTTATTTCTTTTCTTCGAAATACTGTACCTAGCTAAATAATTCTTTCTATCCTTTCCTTCTTTTTAAATATACAACTTCATAAATGTTTTTGAAAGATGTTAAAATATATATAAGAATTTATTCATAATTTTCGTATATTTGCAAAAATTATAGAAATTAACCCACACACAAACGATTTTTTAATTTATTTAAGTACAAAATTACAAAAATTGCAGTATATATT
The DNA here is from genome assembly GCF_001594045.1 of Atta colombica. Taxonomy (NCBI): domain Eukaryota; kingdom Metazoa; phylum Arthropoda; class Insecta; order Hymenoptera; family Formicidae; genus Atta; species Atta colombica. Next base: position 64,513 of record NW_017259291.1, on the reverse strand, counting down.
ATATGACAGCATCTATTTCATTCGTGAAAATAATGCACAATGTTTATTATAGCAACATATATTTTTTTAGCTTTATTCCTCTACTAAAAAATAGAATTTTGACATCATTTTTACATTTACCGCAAAAATCTGTATATAATATTCTATTAGTGTCAAGAAAAAAAAAAACGAAAAAATAACGACTCGTTATATTTTGAATAACGATAACGACAACGATTATTTTTGCAAATTAATAACGAATAACGGAAACGAATTATTTTTATGAGGTAACGTTGCCAATCCTGATTTTATTATAATTTTATTAATAAATAAGAGAAATTTACATAATATTCTTTGAAATATAATGTTATCCTAGGACTATCATATTTTCAGGATAAACTTTAAGAAAAAATTTTTTCCATGGAGGAATGACAGATTGTCTTGAGAACAAAATGAGGCATACAATTGACTTCAAATTTTTTTATAAAAAAAAAATCTATAATCCATCTAAAGAAGTTCTGTCTCTCAGGTAGAGTTAGGATTACGACATTGCTTTGGAACGATCTCATCCATTTGTCTAGCGAGCGCGGAGCGCCACAATGAGGAGCGAACGGGAAGAAACGCTGGATGCAGTGTGCGAGGATGAAAATTGAAATGGCGAGGTTACGAGGAAGGCAGAAGGCGAAATGGTAGCATTCCATCTTGGCACCGCAGAGACAATATTGCTCAAGGACGTTTTAAAAGTTTGGTAATAGAAGGGACTATCTTCGTGAATGACATTGCGCGGCCTGCACGGCGCGTTTGGCTCGCTATCTTCACTTTCTTCTTCCCATCTGTTCTCGAGCAATCTGTCTGCGCTCTCTCTCCGTACCAAGCACGCCGATTCACACCCTGTCGACGCTATAAAGACTCCAAATCGGAACTCTACCGTCGCGAGACTGAGACATGAATCTTAAAAATTGGTCGTACGCTCGTCGCTTTCCGCAATCAGTTTCCACGTCACGTATAGTACAGATCTCTTTCTTGTTCGTTCGTTTCCCTTTCGAATTTAATTAAATTATTCGATAATTTGTTTTATCTTTGTTCAGAAGTATTAAAACGGAATTATAAATGCAGATTTTTTTTTTACGAAAGCTTTAACATGAGCAAACAAAATATTCATTATACGTCAAAATTAATGGAGTACCAAGAAACATGAAAGAGCTCGTATGGGATTGCGTGCATCAAATGCATAAATTTACATGAATAATATAAACATCTATAATATATAATACATGTAGAGCATATTAAACCGTCAATACAATGAATATAAATAATAGCATCAAGCTCATAATATCGCTTGATTGAACATACACCAGTTAATAACATAATTAAATCGGTCCCTTGTAATATTATTACATTAAATATGCTTGGAAATTTTTAAAAGTTGTCGGAAATAAATTATTGGTCAAGAAAATGATGCAACGGATTTTAATCTCGACAATATTGGCATGCGCAGCGTAGCGTATTAACAAAATCCGCTTCCCTAGTTTTAGCTATCAGGTTCGTTCAATGTATTTTGCGCGGAGACGGTTGCATAATGTGGCGCAGCTTGCAGCACGGTAATGCCATTACTAACCATCCAGCAAAGCTTCAAGAACCACTAGGCCCGCGGCGGGCATTAATTTTTCTCACCGCGCCCAAACCTACTCCGACGTTATTTACCGGAGCGAAACCGAGAAAAACGAGGTAGTAGTCGCGGAGAAAGAGGAGGAAGCCCGGTTACTACATCGCGCATCGGTCGGGAACAACGCCGCCGGCCAGCCGCGAGACGAGCGACGTGAAGTGTTGCTGGAAAGGGCCTTCTGCCATTTCGTAAATCAGCCTGGCGAGCTAAAAGCTTTGCTCGAAGTCGGTGCACCATGAAAAGATCTAATGCGCGTCGCGCAAAGCGGTACGCCAAGCTTCTGCTATGGCCAGAAAAACATCATCACGGAAATGCACATCAGTTATCTTTTTTTATTTAAGTACTAATACAACGACCACAAATATCACCTACTGCAAAGCGCATACATTAATATCAACGGTATGTATGGTGTATCAGAAACATGAGATTCAATACTGATCCAATTACATTTTGCATGCCACTGCAAAATTTCCTCATACACTAGTTGCATTTAATCATGTGTCTGCGTATTTTCTGTGAAAAAATATGAATTATCTGTTACTTTCGACACCAAGTCATAAAGAAAGTTGCCTTCTCTGCTATCCCATTAAAGTCAACCGGGTGTGGCTAATAGAATTTAAATGGAATTAAAATTCATATTAAACGTTAAAAGTTTATTAATTTTTAATCTAACCATATTAACGCCCTTTTTGCTTCTAACTTTGAATTTTATTTCGTTAAAAATGTAACAAACTTTGAAAAGTCTATTAATTATTACACGGTTAATCATATAAATTTAGACGTGTTATAATATCTCGTAGCTGCTATTTAAATTAACACTTTTTATTTTACTGCGCAAGCATAATTACAAATTGTCATACAAGTACTATATAATATTTTGATAAGGTATTTTAATTAATGTTCCGGAGAGATTTAGAGTCGAAATTCTAATATAAAAATATTGAAGAAAATGCAAATTATAAACTCTTATAATACATTATTATTTTCTTCAAATTTTCACGTCTTGAAAGGAAATATGTGATTTATTCAATCATGAAGAAAATGAATTGCTATTGGTGGATAGAAAATGATAACATTCACTTCGTTGCTACCATGTTACCATGAGAGATAATATCGCGACATGAGAAATTGCTCGCGCTATCTATCAACTCGAATCTCTTGGATTCCAATACCAAATAAATAAATTACGGGAAATACCTGCTTTGACAAATGATTGACTCTATGTGCAGTTAATTGATCGAATTGAACGAGTAACTGTTACTTGTAGATTGGGAAGCGCTCATCAGTGCTTACATTACACACATTACGAGAAATAATATCGCTGCGAGTTAAATTTCATTACAGTGATAACGTCTGGCCTTGATACGCAACAACACGATTTTTTGTTTACATACGTCACGTTCATGAAAAATAGCTTGGTACTTGTTTTCCATGAATTTCAAGCTCAAAATCGCCTGCAATATTATTTCTCATAACACTGTCACGATAAGTGAACATTTCCTATCTACAAACAGTAATTACTATTCTGCTTGATTGTCTAAATATCGGGATTGTCTAAATATCGTCAATCATTCATTAAAGCAGTTACTGTTTTATTGTGATAATCTGTTTTTCACTTTTTGCATTGTATTTTCCACTGTGATTTAAATGTATTTTCAATCATTTTCTGTTTGAGAAAGCTGTGTAATACAAATGGTGTGATATACAAATCGTCGAATCGAATCGTTTCAGTAATACGTATTAAGACTCCATCTGAAATCTAGGTCTTTTTTGGTTTCATTCTCTCTATGAAATAGAAAATGGATTGAATAAAGTTTTTAACATTCGAATAAAAAAACTATTGGTAATGAAATGGACATATTGAAAAATAACCCTGACTTTTTTTGAAAAACGATTACAGTAAAAAAACTTGGACTGGACAAAAAAAGATTCAGATTGCAAACCGAGAGAATAAAAATATTGCAGACGGAGAGTTAATAATCACCTTAAAACATTTGGAATGGAATAACCATTTATAAAGTATTAAAACATTGGTAATCCATTTGATAAAGTATTAAATATTGCCCGGTACAAAAAAATGTGCGTATCAAATTGATGTGCGGTCTTAGTATTTATAGACACGAAACGATGCACGTTTCGAAGCGTGTTTGTTTACGCATGGTCATACTATCATTTGTACGTTGAGCAGACAAACACGTGCCCCTCCGTTATCCTTCGAAATATGTGATCATTCTTTACGATTAACGATTCCGAATAGTTAATGTCCGAGACAAACAAATCGTGACGAGACGTTTATTGAGACAAATATCTCATGTTGTTTGCAATTTCGTGTGATTGTAGTGTTTTTTTTCATCGTCGCGAAATAATAATAAAATGTATATATGCATAACATATGCATAAAATGTTGCATAGAATTAAAACCAGAATGTCCACGTTTAAAATGTCATGTGAAATCTGCAATTAAGCGCGAGATAATTAACCTGAGAGAAGCAGGTCTGGGAAGAGGTATCGGTGAAGCAATCATGGAGTGAGTAATTCGTTAATTATCATTTTGCTTGTTGTCTGCAGAATTAATTGTTTATCATTATTATTTCATATACGCGATTATGTTTCGAAATATTAATTATATTTTCGATACTCTGCTAATTCGAATATTACACATTTCGCAGTTCAACGTACTACTTGAATATTGCAACTTACTCCGCTGCTACTTGCCGTATCGATAAGTAACAAATTATCTTTTTATATTAATTTGAACTAGTGGATCTTTGAAAACTATGTGTCATAGTAAGATTTAATATGGAGATTTTATATAAATATCAAGTTTTTAAGAGTCTAAAAATATTGTTAACTCTTAATACACATCTTAGTTTTTAGCTTTACTATATACGATCATTGTCCTTAACGGATTAATTTTCATCACTTTTACAAATGTATATGAATTATTAAACGATTTTTACATATACAATATTTTGACATCTTTAAGAATTATTTGTTGTATTTGTATATTCAATTATATATTCAAATTGTAGATAAATTGTTATAACTAAATATAGTTAACAAAATAAGAGAAATGCACTGTTTCACATAAAAATATAAAACTCTGGAACAAAAATGTTTAAAGGAAAAATATAGTTCAATATCTTAAAATTGATATTTCAAAGTACAAAAAAATTGTTCAAATGTCGGCTGTTCAAAAAGTTTAGTTATTGAGTAACCTGAAAACAATGTTTTTTTTGTTAATATGCGTGATAAGATATATTACATTTATATTTTAAACAATGCATTTTATTATTGCTATTGTGTTAAAAAAAAACTTATAATTTATTAGAAGAGTGTTCTTTATAACATTACAGATAATATAATAAATATTACTGACAAGTAATATTTATTATATTATATAATATTTATCAGTAAATATAAGAGCGTCAAAAATCTTGTTCATTAAAGGCTAATATGTTGTTCTAGGTTAAAGTCCTTTTTTAATAATTCACGAAATATTTCCGTAATACAACCGAGAATTAATTGAAAATATAAAGAAAAAAATAAAAATCTTTTAGTTACAAAAAATGTATACTCTTAATACACACATTGGACCGTTTGTGACTCAGAAGTGAATTTCGGAGTTACGCCAGTTAAAGGACATGCACGAATTGAGACCGGCAACGCACAAAACTGTTTTCTAGAAAAATCCAAACTTTTTTAAGAATAGAAAAGAGTTCGATATTTGATCAAGTGCTCTTAGTATTTCAAAGGAAACAAATGCGTAGGACATGAGTGACCCAAAAGTGTGTATTAAGGATTAATAATATTTTTTAGGTTTTCACGAGTATTATCTTCAAAGGTATCAAAAGGTGATATCTTTAAAGATATTAGAAGGAATAGTATAAAGATAACCTTTTATAAATGCTAAAGATTTCTAATGAGAAAAATGAGCTAAAATAGATTAGTTGATATTTAATAACTCTGGATTTTTATTCTGGAAAAAAAAATTATCTCCACAAGTACATCATATTTTCTTCTCTTATATTTTTGAATAACCAGATTATACAGATAAGCTTTTTAAGATAACACTCATTGAGAACACTCTATAAAAATAAAATAAGTTATAAATATAAAAATGATATAATAAATGATATAATAAATGATATTAAAAATATACATATATTCAATGATTATTTCAACAATTTTAAACTACTGATTAAATTCGATTTTTTTTGATTAGATAAAAATTGATTTAATTTTTGATTAATAAAAAAGGAAAAAATAAAGAAAAAAAAAATAAAGTAAAACTATATGTAGGTAGAAAATATGAAGTTTTAGAATATAAAATACAGATTTCGGAATATGAAATTAATCATCTTTATGGTATTCATATTTCGTAGAAAAGCTTGAACCAATCACAATCGTTTATAGATATATTATATTTTTATGTGTTATTTAACATTTATAAAATATTATAATAAAAATGGTTAATATTTAGATTTTATTTTCTTTTCTCTCTTTCACTTCCTCAAATATTTTTAGAAATAAAATTTGAGATTCGTGGTTGTACTGAGAAAAAATATAGTCAATTTTAATATTCAATACTGTCAAATAATATTTATTTAAAGTAAATAAATATTTGTTTAATGAAAAAAATAACTGTTAAATCAAATTAATGGTTCCTGTATCAAATAATATATCATTATATTTAAATTGGCAATATTCAACTAAATATTTATTAAAATTTATTATATTTTTTATCAATGTAGCCTTGCTAAATCTTTCTAGAGTTCAATATTAAGCATTAATTAGTGCAAAATAAATATTCAATTTTTTTCAATGTATATGCGTTATAAGCATAAATGAAAAGATAAGAAATATTTTATAATCTCATGTTATATTTCTGTTAATTCATTTAATAAATATTGCAATAATGCTTATTACATTTATTCTTATAATGCACCAATTTGATTTTTTTTTTATAATTGTTATTTTTATAATTGTTATTTATAAATGTTAGCTTATCGATAATCACACTTTATACATATATCATTTAAAACAAAATAATATAAGGATCAATAAATATTTGTTTCCAGAATATAGAATATTTTATATAAATTATCTCAGAATTAATCAGTTGTATGAAAAATGCTTAATACTGACAGTGAAATGTAATCTCTGACGTATCATATTATAAAATAACTGTGACAACGTGTCAGCAATATAACAATTTGAGATTATTTATTAATATTATTTAAATTATGAAAATCTATAACAAATATAACATTAATAATTAACATAATTACTTATAATTACTTATAATTACTAACATAATTATTCTTTAAAAACTTGTGATGGGGAACACATCAGGAATGCTTAATTAATTTCGGAAACGCTCTATTATAATATTGACAGTGATCATAGAATATCTTGTATAGACAAGCATAACTTAGTTGCAAGCAAAATCAAATCTGAGTTCATTGTTATCTCATCAATTATTCATCTTACTTGTAACAATTTATCTTGAGCTCTTCCGATATCTAACTTATATTCGTGTTTTCATTATTGAGAAACATAATCCTCCTTGTAATAAATAGCATATCTACTTCGCGAAGTATGCCAGCGATCACGATCGATTATTCTCTCCGAGTATTGTTCTTCGCAGTTTCTCTGCATATTGTTTTCGTTTATACCTTGGAGAGTATTAACAATGCACTCGGTGTAGTTACATCTCCCATGAGAATCGATCGTAGTTTCATATCGTGAGCAAGTACCGTACATTCGCACAGATGCATACTGATTGTTTCTACTATGTTTAAATGAAATAACCCGAGTATATAATCTAAAGATATAACTTCCGAACCCGTATCGATGAATTTTATCAAGTAGATATACATTTTCAACTGCTCGGCACATTTTGTATACATTGCGGAGCTAAATTAAAAATCAAGCTAAAAATGCAAATAATTCTTTATAAACAGGACTCTTTTATAATCTATTTCTATCCCTTTATGAAAGAATATTTATATGCATATGTACGTGTGATTCAATACGAAAAAAATGCAGTATGTGTATTTATTTACATACGCTTTGATGCGGAAAAAAAAAGAATATACTCGTAAATGAAAAAAGGGTAATCGTCGCTGCATAGTCCAACCATTACACGGACACATTCCTACGTTACACGCGTTCGCATCAATCTACGAACGAACGAGTTAGGAATGCGATATATTCTACCCGTTTACACATGTATGCATCATATTCGCTCTCTGTACATATGCGTACTCGCTCATGCATTTATTTATGGAAGATTCCGGAGAGTCAGACGGGCCAGATGCGCGGCGCCACGACAAAATCGCGCTAGTTTCAAACGACACAGCTATCGCCATGAGAGAAGACTCAATTTACATACGCAACTTTTGCAGTTTAACGGCAAATACGTGCAGCCATATATATCATACGCGTGGCGAACTCTCAGTCAGTGGAGAGACCCCTGCGGTTACTGTTTGCATTCGTGAAAGTATACTTCCACTTCCGTACAACACGAACTGCTCTAACCTCTGCACTTATTGCATTACGAATTCTCAATTTTCTCCAAATGAGGTAAAACGGAAAGATACATTGCAACAAACACATAGATTCAACGTCTTTAAATTGGCGCTGCGCGGCGATGCAGCTAAAAAGATGTGATTTCTGAAAGTCAATTGAAAATGTAGAATAAACAATTTTTTTATCTCAACCTTTATTTTCGAAAATAATTTTCAAAATAAAAAAATTAGCTGATCTTTGTTTTTTTTTTGCTAAAAATTAATTATCATAAAAAAATGTTACACTTATAACACCGTGAATCCACTGAATTCTTATTTTTTAAAGGCTAATAAAATTAAACTCATTGATTTTGAAAATTTTTATTATATCCTTTTGATATTTAAACTCTCATTTACCTATTTATTACATAGCGTTAAAAAATGTAATATGAACTCACGATATCAGTTAAGAGTAAATTCAGTTAAGTAAAACTTCAACATGTCATTTGATAATTATATCAAAATATAAATAAAATATGATAATTCATTTATAAAATATAATATTTTATTTATAGTAAAATTTAAAATAATTTACGTTACACTAAAAAAATGATATATGAAGTGTAATAGATAATTAAAGATGTAAAAAAAATGATATTTTTGATCAAATTACATAAAATTTGCGAAAAAACATACAGAATTCATGTTAAATATGTAATGTAGAAGAAGAAATAGAATTCAGTTTTCTTGTTATTCGATACTTTTTAATATTTTTGTCTTTATAATTTTATATCGAAACGGAAATATGTATTATTGGCTATTGCAATTCATGAGTTAATAATAGGTTAATAGATCTGCTTGCTCTTTGCATTCAGCATCTGTGTTTTCTCTTTTTTCAACGCCCGAATTTAGTTTTCTAATCATATCACTTTAAGTGTAAAAATTTTAGGGGATTTCAAGCAGTGCGAACAAACATAAACAATCTAAAAAAAAATATCCGCGTAAAAAATTGTCAAAGCCGAAGGAAAAAATTATTAATTTTCGAATTTTTTGTTCTAAAATATTCTAGTATATTTCCGTCGTTTACATCTCTATAATTAAATAATTTTTATTGTTTTAATAGAATGCACTTTTATACTCACATATTTTTCTAATATAAAAACTCCATGATATACAATATTACTAAAAGCATTTAAGCTTAAAAAGCATATTTATTAATTTTAACTAACTTCAAACTTTCAAAATCCATTTTCCCGAGACTCGCGCGTTCAGGGACATTCTGTATGTACATGCGTATGTGTCACATAGCAAGTTCAGAAATATAATTACATTAATATAATGTTAACAGAGTAGAACGCGCGGGATAACTTAATAACACGCTTATTATGAATACCTTACTTTCATCGATTGCTGACGGTTGTTGTAGAGCGCTAGTTGTAGTGACTGGTAATCAACGAAGAAAATTAATTAATATACGTAATAGTAACAGAGAGATAGGTCCTATACGGGGGAGAAAAACCTTTAAATAAATCAGAGTAATGCATTTATTGGCCAGAGGAAAATCCGCTTTCGTTAATCTTGTTATTGTTAATTAATGGATGCCGATAGAAGTGACTGATTGATAATTCGCATTTGCTGGTACAAACACTTGCAACGTTCGCGCTTATAATCGGTGCCGCGTTAATGGATGGTTGTTATTTGGCGCGCGCGATCAAGCGTCTCTACATGCGACAACGTTAACGAGATATTAAATGATAGCGGTCGCACGCAATGCTGTCGCCAAATGCACGAGAGTGGCGGTTATACTGATGTATTTCAACCGTTATAGTTAACGATCGATTTGTCTATAGTTGTCATTTGGCAATCCCAGCAATGTTATTTCCCTTTCGATCCTTTTTAATCTTATTTTCATTCACCAGAACAAAATGTTCGTATTTAAATTTATCACTGAAAAGATTTATTTCTCTTCGCTACAAACTTCTCTTGCGCGATGATTATCGGGTAGCAAAATCTTTCATTTTATCACAATGGGAAATATCAGAAAGCTCGATAACAGGATACAACGGTATAAAGTAGAGAAAAGGTAACTGTAGACGAAACTCATTTCAGTACCATCCACAGAGTCGGCGAATTAGAATGTATTTTAACGTTGGCCCCTGAGAAATTAGGATTCTCGCTACTGCCATAGAATCCCTCCGAGGCAGCCTGCAGTTCGATGTTAAACGCTTGGGCGCGATAATTATACGCTTCTGGAACGCTGCGTGTCCCGTGAATGCGATTAACTCTCGGTATTTCGGCATCGGACTTAATCTAAGCGTTATCATCTAAATTACGCGGTTCGAGAACTAGCCGTGCGTCCCAAATCTCAATCTTCCGTGATTTGCCAGCTCGATTCCGTTCGTTCGAATATTGGATAATGCTCGTATGAAATGGTTGAATGAACAAATTTGTAGTAAAGAGAAAATTTAAGAACATTACATCGATACGATAAAAAGAGAATTTAAGAATATTACACTG
>NW_017259291.1:48261-53739 GCF_001594045.1 Atta colombica | reverse complement strand
CCCCCCCCTCCCTCTCTCTCTTTCTCCTAAAAAATAATAAACGAGAAACGTGATTTAATTCTATTTTTTGCTTACTGATGTATCTGCTTCATCTCATTTCTATATGGTAATTTTAATATCACTTGCAAAGATATTACATGGAACCATAAAGGCGGGAAATTTTAACGCGCGGAAATCTGGCATGAAATACTCATCAATTGAAGGTACTGATAAAATTGCGTCGATCACAAAAACTGTTCAAACTCGTCAGCAATGCCCTTTCCAATATTCTTGCATTTCTCTTTATTTGGAACACTGATGCACATGTAACCCACGAGAATTACTGCGCAGTCGAACAAAATTTCTACGGAAAATCGCAAGCTCGCGTGCTTAGCTACAACGTCTGCCGTTTTAATAGACGCTCACGTTAATAATGCCGCTGATGTAAGCACTTTTAGAGTTACCAGCTGTACGATTTAGTAAGAATCCCTGACATCGAATACGATAAGAGACAGAGAACGATAACAGCCATTAGGAAAGATAAAGCGTCTGTAGCATCTGTACTAAGGCATCCGAAAATTACTGGTATAACAAGCGCAATTGCGAGCGCTGTTAGAGCGCTATTTATCGACTTGAATTTCTCTTTTGCGAAAAAACCGTGCTTCAGTTACTTAAAGTTCGATCTTGTCGCGCGATCGAGAATGAAAATTTACTACGCCGGTAACGGCTCGTTTATATGGCATTACGAGGCATAATCTAACGCGACGCTATTACGAAGTGGTAAGAAAAACGTTGCCGCGTCCGATGTGAAGGAGGAACTCATTGTTTCACCAGGATAATGCCCCCATTTTCGTGTCCTCTTCTTTTCTTTTTCTCTCTTACTCTCTCTTTAGATGCTGAGAGATCCATGCTAGGAATTCGTCGATGTAATTTCGCACGAGCGATAGAGTGACATGTTGGAATTTGCACAAGCGTTCTTTTGTCGTCGGCAATATTACTATGACGGATTCTTGGCTGTGAACGCAGCCAAGCTATTTCGCAGCGAATAAGAACGGATAAGAGATCGTATGATTATTACGCGATCGATCATATTCGCCATTCAAACTTCTCACGCGAACAGAATATATATATAACACCAGAATCGATTTGTAATAATTCTTTAATATCTTCCAACATGATTGGCTATAATTGCTCATTTTAGGAAGTATAACGTACATACACTGAAAAATAAGTTCGCCGAAATATATAAAAATTAGATTTAGATTTAAAAATAATTTTATTTGAATATCATTAAAATAATTATATAAAATGACATATATAAACAATGCTGTAAAAAATTTTTATATTTTAACAATCACAAAAAAGAAGTTTTTATTTTTATTCCCGTTTTTTAAACTCTTAAAGAAGTTTCAGTTTTAATTATATAAAACACTATATATGTTTGGATTTAAAATATTAAAACGTTTAATATTGAAATATCTTTTATCATATCATTATTAAATGTTTGTTTTACAAAGATATTTTAAATGTAAACATTTTAAATACTGCACTTTTTGTAGTATAAATGAATGTTCTACATAATTATTTTGATAGTCAATGCATACAGCATAGATCTCCAAGGGAGATCCTATCCTAATGACATCGAAAGTACGCCTGAGGACCTAGATAAAGGCTAAGAAAACAAAATTATTTTCTGATCTGTATGTAATTATCTATATCTAACTGTTTTTAAATACTTCAGCAAAACCATTCTTTTTTTAATATCCGTAGTTTAAATATTTCAAACAATTCGATACCATATCCTTGATTAAGAAGTATGATGAAATATCGAAGTCGTACTCGCTAACGGAAATTTAGTGCATCTGTTCTTCACTCGAGTGAGAATTACGGCTTTTGGATACATTATAATGAGAATGGGGAAAAGGATTGAGAGAAGAAATAAGAATCGACTGTTGAGGGAGTAAACTTTTCTTTGTAAATAAGCGTGACAGGTACCCGCAGACTGGTTGCGACTGTGTAATAAGACTTCGGTAGAGCACCCGGTATTGGCAAGCCTTGATTTATTTCGGCCAACCGAGGTGAGAACGTCGGTACGTGTACGGTAAAGGAAAGCGGGTGGTGACCCGTAGCCAAATACACGGTTCTTTTCTTCCCCGTCGCGAAAAGCGCGGGATTGCATAAGCTGCCGTTACAATTCCTATATCCCACGACTTTCGATTTTATAATGGAACATTCGTCTGCGAATGTGGTCGTCGTCGTAAGAAGACCAATCCCCAAAATCCCACATTGCACGTACAACTTTCGGACATTTCCTCGATCGACCTCGTCCCGATCTAATCGCTTGAATATTCTTCCTGGCAGTCGCGTGCAATACATATCGCATCTATTGCGAAAATTTCACCATTCCTAAGCCACATCAGGATCGGCATATCCTTTCTTGGATATTAAGTGAATATGGAATGCCACGTTCGAAGAACGGTGCACGTGCAGCGCAGCTTCTTTGCTGACAGGCAATCGATTTGATAACATTAAAAGATACGATGAAAGCCTTTCGCCAATTTTGAGTCGCGTACAAGTCACTTTTATATTATAGATAATAATAGAAATATTAAAAATTAAAGTTTTCAATCTTTAAATGTACCGAAAGTAGTTAGTAATTTTTTAAAATGTTTGGAACTGTCGAAGTTTATAAATATGTCACTAACATTCTTCTCATAAAAAATATCTATGAAAAGAATAATTTAGCTAAATATAGTTTTAAAAATAATTTTATGGGGTCCTTAAACTAATTAAACAGAATGCTTAAATGTTGATGGCTATGCTGCAAAAGATATTTAGAGAATTTTTAAAAAATTTTTAGAATTTCTAAAAAATATTTAAAGAATTATAAATATTTTTATTTAGAGAGAAATATTTAAAGAATTTGTATATTCTCGCAACAAGTTTGAGAATCTTGCTTACTTATTTTGATGGCCCAACAAAATTATTTTCAAATCTACCTAAATTTTTAAATTTAAAGCAAATCATTTTTTTAGCAAAATCATTTTTTCAGTGTGCATATCTTCAACAAGATATTTGATACCCATTGAATAAAAAATAACATATGGACATAGCAATTTATAGTAAGCATCATTTTTATTTTTTACTTATATCGTCATTGCAAGGAGATATTTATAAATATAGAAAATAAATCTTGTGCAGTAAAGGATTGATGAGATATGACAGAAGATTTAGAAGTACTTTTAATTACATAATAAAAGATTATCAGTCAATTAAAAGCATCCCCTAGTGAAAATTTTTCTCATAATTTTTATACGAATTGGAACATTTTTCCGAAATACTCAGAAATTTTTGGAAAGTTTAAATCTTCTCTCAGAATTTTTCATATAAGTGAATTATAAAATATTCTCATCTCATAATTTTAAAAAAATATTTTTTAATTTTTTAGATTTTATAACATTTCAGAAATTATATTGGGTTGTCCGGAAAGTTTGTGCCGACTAACCTATATAATTTAATAAATGTATACTAAAATTTAAATTTTCTGCGTTTCAATTTTTCTTCAACATCAGCACGAACTTTCCGGACAACCCAATACTTACAAAAAAATCTTACAATATATCTTATAATACATATCTTAAAATATTTCATAATTAACATAAAATGAAAAATTCTAAGAAAAGATGTAGATTTTTTGAGAAGTGTTTCAATTCGTGTAAAAAATTGAGAGAAAGTTATAAAATTTTTATAGAAAATTTTTTCTGAAAAATTATATAGATATTCTAAAAAATTCTACAAAAAATTCTGAGAAAATTTTTCACCAGAGTTCTATAAGCAGAAATATAACAAAATTTCTAAAAGTAAATCAGTGTATTATTATTGACATCAGTGTTACACTTATAACTGATATAATCGTCAATGAATATTTATTGTATTTCAGTAATACACTGATACACTTTTAGAAGTTATGATTTTCTGTAGATTCACTCTGTATAGAAATCATAACTTCCAAAAATGAATCTGTGTGTGTGTGTGTGTGTGTGTGTGTGTGTGTAGTGTGTGTGTGTGTGTGTGTGTGTGTGTGTATTATTACTGAAAAACAGTAAATATTTTATTCACTGATGATTACAATTAGCAATGATTATAAGTATAGCACTGAAATCAGTAATAATACACTGATTCACTTTTAGAGAGTAGTATATCTCACAATGATAAGGTTCTAACATTGATCTGTTTTAGCTTTGGTACTTGCAGATTTAATCTACTTTGTATGCTTTGATGTACGATTTATCTACGAGGATGATATCAATCTACATAAAATGGGCAAAGTTCTTTTGGAAATTTTTACTGTTTTATTTTACAGCGATTTTATATATTAACTTTTCGAAACGACGAAGAAACGCTTTCTCTCTCTTTCTTATATTAATTTCGCACTTTTTCTACCGAGCCGACATCAATCGATAGGCCATTATGAAAATCCGATTAGAATGTGGCTCCAGGCTCGTAAAATTCACAACGCCAGAGTTCAATGTAGATCGGTAGTGAAACGAGAGACTGGGCGCTGGCACAAGCAGTTTACGCCCTCGGAAAAGCCGCCGTCGCTAGCGGAATTTAAGTTCCTAACTATTTGAACGTTTGCCAGAAATAAAGCTTCCGGATAGTACCGACCTGCCGACGAGGAATTATTTCTTAAGTAAAGCAACTTTATTTCTACGTAAGCGAGTCCACTCGCTGATATTGAACGGTTTATAGCCTACAATAATGAACAATGTTATCTTGGCTTACGCGTGATAACATAAATAGCATCAGAAGACAATGATAGCTTTTTGATTAATGGAAGGATAAGAGAATGAAAGAAAAGTAAAGTCGCGATAATAAATGATGCCCGTCGCAACTTTTACAGGTCATTACAGAAATCTTTGCGCGCGATAAGGGCAGAACGGCGAATAAACTACCAGATGTAAAAATGCGTAAAAGAAGATGCGAAAAAAGAAAGAGCTAGGGATTTCTCGATATTAACGAACACATTGGCACGTCTTCAAAAGAAATCATTATTCGCGCATTTTTCTCTGTTTGTCCAAGAACGAAGTTTTTTTCCAAGAAGATTCTAAGAAATCACAATGCCGTGTAAAATTTAAACGTCACAAAATTTTATTCTATAATGTGTGAATTATTGAATAAAGATACTAATTATTGATATGAAGATACTGTTGATAAAAAAGTGATATAAATGAAAAAATTAATATTTTTTAAGATAACGAAAAGAAATTAATCTTACAGATTTATATAATATAGAGGGGACTGAGATATTCCCCCCCCCCCATGAATCACAAAAATTCAAACTCTTAAAAATGCATTTAAATATAACAATTTTTGAATCATTTTTTTTTTAATAATTAAAGTATAATGTGTATTTTAAAATTTAATTAGTATATTTAGTAAATATTTATTAGTTTTTAAGAAAAAAATAAAAACATATTTTTTAAGAAATGACTCATG
>NW_017259291.1:43026-48137 GCF_001594045.1 Atta colombica | reverse complement strand
TAATATAATAATAATATAATAATAATATAAACTAAAAGTACTCTTTTAGCACATATATTTTCTATATTGTTATTTTATCATGAATATTTATTTTATTATGAATACTTAATATGAATAAATAATGTACGACCTCAACTATATATTTAATTATATAATTTAATAGAAATTTAATAGAAAACTATAAAAAATAAATGTTAGATTATTACTTGTAACGTAGTAAGTTGAGAAAAAATGCGTAGAAACTTGCACCTTATCTTCATACATATATCTTGTACTACAAAAATAATATTAAAATATTTTTATGCGGTTAAAAAGTTTCTTTTGCACCACGAAAACCATTAATGATCGATGCTTTTCGATACAATGAAATTTAATCACTATCACCTAGATAAAAAGTATGGGCAACGAAGTAATGTATTGGTAATAGTATTAATTTAAACATTCTAGATTATGTTAATTAAACAATCGATGGTCTCTCTGGTTTCTTCTTATTTTTGTGGAAAAACGCGACTCATTTATGACAGCTCATTTATGATAGCTCATTTATATGGAAAAATGTCCCAATTCTGATAAGAAATTAAATTTACATTTTATTATGGCTGCAATGTTCGAATTTTAAATATTATATAGCATAGTCTTAAACACAGACTTCAATAATTAGACTGTTCACTTTGTTAGATTATTTTGTATGTGATAGAAAAGAAATAAAAGTAGTGCCGAGAAGAAAGAATCTTCTTGTCTATAGAAATCTGTATTATAGTTTTAATAATTAAAAATATAACATATGGAAAGAAAGTGAAGTTATAAAAATTGTATATTCATTATCATAATTAAATTATTTCAATTATAATAAGAACTTGTAAAAAAAATTTCTAATGAAAAGTTGCTAATTTTAAGATGTCACTTTTCTCAACGCACGATACACTCATACATAAAAAGATTCGTATTAAAAAATCATATCAGCAAAGAAAATCAAAATATATATCTCGATCAAGCTGTTCCATCGTTCCTACTACTCGAGAGATTCTTAATATACGTACAAGAAAGATCATCATTTACTATATCGATATTCGACCGATGGAAAAATGATACGCTTGAACAGACTTTATATCTTAAAACGAAAGTCGAACGATATGTAGGAGAATAATATACCGCAATCGTTCCACCAGTTGGATTCGCAAAATATTCCGTTTATTTCACAGAGCATGGAATTTATTTCAGTCCTGTACTTGGTATTTCGGTCAGATATTTCATAACCCTCCTATTGCAGCTACGGTGACTGAAAAATATTTCGATATCTGCATACCTATATTGATTTCATCTCGCGATGCTTTCTATCTCTTTTCAGTCCTCGTCTTTTCTATCATTGCATCTTTCACCACGTTCTTATCATTATGTTTCTTTCCCATAATGCAATCTAACGCGCATTTGTTAAATCGAGATTTTATACTGGAATATACATATACATGATAAATACAACTATGGTAAAGTATATGAAACTTTAAGAGGTACATTTTAAGAGGTACATTTTGCATCCAATGATCCAATTTGAAATGTATCTCTCTCTCTCTTTGTATATATCAGAGAGTTAATTATATATCCACAGTCGTATAAGTAAATCTAATTATACTGAATATTATACTTTTCATAAAATTTAGAACAATGTAAGAATGAAATTTTCTATATCGATAAAAACTTAACCATCTGCTGAAGTAAAGAATAGTATATTTTTGAAAGATGTTCTGGTAACGATGTTGCAGCACTCGTCATTGTAAATTTATACTTTGCACACACATCACTTGTGTGTGTGTGTGTGTGTGTGTGTGTGTGTGTGTGTGTGTGTGTGTGTGTGTGTGTGTGTAATCGCTCTTATTCGAATATATAAATTTTGAAACCTCAAGTGTTCCAAGTTCTCTTTTCAACGCGCGCCAGTCTCATTAATCTCGGCCGAACTATTCGCCTAGCTATACGTACTTGCTAAAACCGTCATGCTATAGAGATATCATCGGACGTTGTAGATGAAAGCCCGAATTTGATCTTCAAAGTGTCTATTAGTCTTACGTCCGTTATTAATCAAATATAGCTGACAACTGCGATATTGCCCGCTATCAATCAATCATTGATAGTCGGCTGAGTCAGTCACGAATTATCCGGTGCAAGTCCATTATGCATAGATGATAGATGATAATGAGCTTACTGTGTTATTAGAACAAGTTATTAAACTCGTTATTGAAATTAAATATCTTTACGTTGCAACTAAAGAAAGACGACGTTATCACTGCCAGAGTGTATAATTTAACACATTTCTGTACTTCGATATGTTCGATATACATATCCACATGCAATCGTGCAACTCGTATATCAAAGACCGGCGTAGCTATATTGTCAATAATAAAAGAAAAATACAGATATGCGCGAATAGAAAAAGAAAAAAAGGAAGGGTAGAATGAAAAGAGAGGATACAAGTAAAGGACGGGAGTCCAATTAAGTGGCGTGGGACGTGGGTGCCACGAGAACATCGTTACAGCATCGAGATCGCCATTATGCCACGAAGAGGACGACCCTAACGACGTGGCTACCGTGATTTATGGTCCAGCGAAAACGCGCCATGGGACACATGGATTATGTATCCAAAGAATGACTTTCTAGTTGTAGTACTTTATAAAAGTAGATTAAGACAATAATGCATCATGGTCTTTCATCTTTACCATTAGCATAATTAGTCTTCACTGTATGCAAATAAAGTTACAAATGTATAATAATTCGCGAGTTACAAACATCTCGAAACAAACGCTTCGTAGCAATTACGCCGAAAATAGAAAATTTGTATGACGGTACAAGGTTGCTTCATAGGTTCCACATGCTTTAATTATGGAATTCTTTAAGTGATCTGAAATTTCCCTTTTGACGAAAACTGTTTAAACTTGAATTTAAATAACCTTCTAGTTGCCAACAAATCAACATCATACATTTGTTTCTTATTATGCTACTTATAATATAATATCAGCGTGATTTTCGACAATGGCAATGATTTTGAGATATTCTGTACAAACACGATGATTTATAGGTCGCAATGCGGTCATCAGATCAAAGTACATATCATTAGTAGCAGTAGGAAATAGCAGCTCTTGATTGCTTCGAGGTTGCCAAGTCCCGGACGGTTAGATGAACACACACGCAATGACGCGTTCACTTACCTGACACCGCTAGATGGACAGTTCTGATTAATGGTGGGTGGGCGCTGACTTGACACTCGTAAAGGCCGGCATCGCGTTCCGTAGCAGAACGTAAAAGCAATCGCCAATCATTGGGTTTCTCAAAGGCTAGGGAGAATCTGGAGTCACTCGCGTACGTATCGAGACCAATAGTGAGTAAATGAAGCTCCTCTCCCCGTCTACGCACCCAAGACACCTATAATGAAAAAAAAGTGCTTGATGCAGTCCACAGAACTTTTTAATCCTGGATTACAGCGACGAGTCAGACCTGTCTGTCTGTCTTCAAATAGGAAAAATTTTAGACGGCTATACAATTAATACTATAAGGTTCTAAATTATAAATAAAAATCTTTGAATCTTTCACTATCATCGCCGTAAAACAGAAATTACATACTTCAAACAGGATGTTTTAGTACTTATGAGTAATTTTTATAGCCAACTACAGCTATAAAACAGCTCTCAATTACGATGGTTAATTAAAGAGGTTAATAATAAGAAACACGTAATTTTCTCTTCTTCTTTATTAACAATTAACTAAATTGTAAAATGGGAAATAGAATTTCTATTGACATCTTTCTCTGGTCTGCTGCTAGTGATCTCCGAAAACTATTAGCTCCAGAACTCGGAAAGTCACTATTCACTTCTGAACTTTACACGCGATATACAAGGGTGCAGACAAGGCATATTTATACGCGGTAGACTTTCGTGAGTGGACGTATAAGAATAGTCTTGTGCCTTTCACGAAAAAGAGAGAGAGAGAGAGAGAGCCAAGAACACTTTGCATAAATCATGCACATCGAAGCTAATGGAACAGTGTGCCATAAAAATACCGTATTGCCCGTAAATCACAGTAAGTTATACCGTTAACTGCTATTATCTGACGCAAATATATGTCCGCATTTTAAAACCGATTGTATCGCCCCATTCATTAAATTAGATAGAGGGTTTATGCACAAAAAAGTTCTGACAACTTCGATAAACTTAGTCAAGAAGATAAACTCACAAGATGTTTTTGGCACTAATTTCTTTTTCCATGCTAAGAGAGAAAAAAAAATTAATAAAATAGGGTAAAAAGTCGGGCTACAACTATCCATCAAGAAACATTATACGAAAAATGTTATATTGATAAATATTTCAATAAAATGAAAAATGCTTAAGTGAAGTATATTAAGACATAAATAAAATATTTAACAGATAATTTTACAATATTTAATCTGTTTGTCTCATAAAAGTTGATTTTAAACAATTGCGCCAATTGCATATACAAGTTTATGTACTTAAAGTATAAAATTAAATTCTTTTACATTACCATGCTTCGATATCCAATAAAGCACCTGTATTGTATTATATGTTTTACGCTTATGAATATGTATATATTTTAATATAAATGAATCGATATTATGTATTTTTTCATATGGAGGAATTTTTAAAGTGATAAAAGATTCATACTACATAACATATGCAGATATCAAAGAAATATTAATTTTAATTAAAAATGACGAAAACTTATTTATTAATAGATAAAATTTGACTTTATTATAACGAACAGGTAAAATATTTTAATTGCTAAAAAAGATATTATTAGATATCTAATAATCAAATATTCGCGTTTTTTTACTTGTTCTAAAAAGATAAATTTAAAAAAATATTTTTCTAATGATATAACAAAACAATGTAATAAGAAATTTGATTAATATAGAGAATTCTTTGTAAAAGTTTCACGAATCGACATGTTCTAATGATTAGTACAACTGTAATTAATCGATATTTGTATTTCATTTTCACAATTTATAAAAATTACATAATTTTTTCTTCAAAAAATCTAGCTTTAAATAATGATAAATTAATTTACATATATTTTTTATCAAATAAATATATAAGAATATATACATATAT
>NW_017259291.1:27211-42986 GCF_001594045.1 Atta colombica | reverse complement strand
ATATATATATATATATATGTATATATTCTTCAAATATTATTCTTAAAATAAACAAAGTAGATTTAATACGATGTAACAGCCCAGAAATTGACTTGAAAAACAGAATATTTGCTCAAATTTATTTTGTAATAAAGTATACATTTTTCGAGATGACTCTTGATGTTTGTTTTTACAAACATATAGAATGAATATAGTTGGTCGTCAACACGCGTAATCATATATACATGTTGCCATTGAACCAACATGATTTTTTTTCATCGTTTATAAGATTATTTTTTACGACTATATTCAATTATATATTTAATTCTTACTATTAATTTATTATTAATAAGTAATTCTGATATATCAAAGCAGGAATTATTTTGCAATATTTATTCTTTTAAAACAAAAATCGGAGTTATTGGAAATAGAAATTTTTTAATTATTTTAACAAAGCAACATTTACAAATAATTATTTCTTTAACGATGCTTAAATTCGAATATATTTCATAATGCAATTTAAACTTTTCGCTAATACACATGTAATTTGTAATTCCATTACTGTTTCTAGAAAGCGCAGAATAACAAAAGAATCATTGGATCCAATAATATCAATATCAAAAATATGTACGTAATTTATTTTTGTAAGTGTTTATTAATAATCTTTTATATACTTTGACGGAATTACGCATTGTGCACAAGTAACATTGGAAATACCGAACAAAATAAAAAATTATGTAAAGTTACGATCAATAAATGTAATATGTATGCGTTATATAATAGGTATGTATACAATTTAAATTTATTGTTTATGCATATCTTTTTTACGTAAATTTTAACATAATATTTATGCATATCTTTTTATAAAATTATATATATTTCTATTGGAAATCATATTGCTTTAATACTTGATTTAATCGTACATAAACTTTTTCACAGTGCGCAAAATCGTATTTAAAATGGCTATAATAAATAAAAAAAAGATATGCATAAACAATAAATTTTCATGATTCATTAAACTTATTATATATAAAAATATTTCTGGATTCCGCATACATAATTTTATTGCCTTGAAAATGCAAAATGTTTTGACACAAAATAACAATAATCTAATTTACGTATCTTTTCCAGTAACAAATAAAATAGATTTTACTCTTTAATTCAATTAGAATGTTTTGTATTAGATGTGCATTGTTGGAATATTTATTGAAATTCATTCAAAACTTCAGTAGGAATCTATTCTAAATATTTTATAAGGTATATTACACGTGCGTATCTCAATACAAGACGTGAATTACTTCGGAAATGTTAAATACTTCGGAACAACGAAAATTAGTTCAGTAGGTAAAAATTTAATTCTATAAAGTATTCTATAAAAGTATTAAATATTTCGAAGTGATAGCAATTTTGTCTTTGTTTTTTATGACGTGCACGGTTTGGATTTTTTGCTGATTTATACATAAAGTTGTCGCGTTACCATTTGCAAACTGAAATTCGAACATCTCGTACACCGCGGCTTGTTTACAAAGAGAACATTACGCTCTATCATTCCTATTCCGATATTCAAATCGACAGGTAGCTAGGCTGCTTTGTGTGTATTATTATTATTCCGAAACATAACATGATAAAAAAGCATAAAGAGAATATTATAGTAATTAGAAAGATACATCTTTCTCTATTAAATTATTCCTCTACGCAATCGATAAAATCTTTTGATTTAAAAGATTTTTATTAAGAATGTATCAGCAGTAAAGTTCCTGCAAAAATTTAAAATTGAAATTGTATTAATATATTTATATTATTCATATAAATGTAAATATTAAAACTATATACATATGCATATAAAACAGTTGTGTGAATAACCTCATATATATATTTATTTGACACAACACATTTTATAGTTTATTTATTGCATTTATTATTATATTTTTATTGTTATAATATTTTTGAAATGAAAAAAATTTAAGTAATAGAAAGAACAGTATTTTCAGTCAAAGCGGATCTTAATGTTTAATGATATTTACATACATATTTGCAAACACATTTTTTTAATTTTATATATTTATTGTGTACCTATTCGGTTTATCGGACTAAACGCAATTCTAAACTGAAGCTGGAAACATCACAGGTATATAGATCATTTAATAATGATGCTAATAAGCATCTTAAAATAAAAATTTACATAAAAATTTATTTTGTATAAATATTTTAAATAATCAAGGTTATTTATGAAGTTATTTATGAAGTATTTATCAAGATTATATATTTATAAAGTTTTATTGCGATTTACTAATTTGTTGCTCTGTAAATAAATAAAATTTAATACATAAAGTAAACCTGTTAATAAATGTAATAAACGTTCTGTTAGTAAACAAAATAAACTTTATTTATTTATAAAACAACTAATTAATGAATCGCGAAATTTTGTAAATACATAATCTTGATAAATATTTCATAAATAATTTCGTAAATAGTTTTGATTATTTAAAGTTTATACAAAAAATTGAAATTTTCGTAAGTTAATAAGTTAGTTTTTTTATTTTAAGATGCTTGTTTTAGCATCATTACTAAATGATCTAATTTGTGATGTTATTTCCAGCTTCAGTTTGATTATATTTCAAGTCCGACAAACCGAATCGATATGCAACAGATTTATACAATTAAAAAATATAAATTTGCAAATTTACATGTGAATATTATTAAGCACCAAGATTTGCTTCGACTGAAAATAGCGTTTTTTCTGTTATTTGAATTTTTATCATTTTTAAAGTTGAAATATTACACAATAAAAAACAATAATAAGTGAATAAGTAAATTATAAAAATATGTTGTTAAATAAATATATGTAAATAAAGTTATTCACACAAATTTTCATAGTTTTATTTATTTTTATTTGAAAAGTATAAATATTGATACACTTTTAGTTCCTTTTTGAAGAGATAAGGAATAATACATCTTAAGCGCACTGAGAGAAATGGGTTTGTTATTAGAACAAAAAATGATTTGTTATGATTTTTTAAATACTATAATAAAATTTTCTTTCATTAAGTACTTTTTAAGTTATTAGATTTGAAAGTTACAGTATCGACATTAACATTACTCAAGGTACTCACTTCAGACCGGTTGGAATTTCTTAAATGTTGTTCAGAATCATGATCTGAATAACATTTGTCAAGATCAACGTTATTAAAGATTGTTTCTCTTATTTTCACTTTTAATGAATTTTTGATAAAAATGAATTTTTAGTGCAAAAAATAAGAGGAACAATTTTCGATAGCCTTAATCTTGATAAATATCTAGATTATGATTCTGACTTGAAGTCATTTAAAATGGGATATCCTGTATATTGAATTATTTATATATGTAAAGAAATAATCTACGTGGTAACAGGAAATTGTATATGTACAGGAAATAATTTATAAATCTTTTTTAATTTTTCATGCGGGTTTAAGTTTTCCCAGCTATTTGTTTTTTTCTTTTATTCTTGTTTATTCTGTATAAGAAAAACAAAGAAAATGGAAAAATACGAAATGCATTTTGTTGATTTTACAAATGATTCCATCTTTTTTATCTTTTTGGTTCTTCGACTCTCGAATATTGTAGAAATATGTCGTACCAAGAAATAATCATACAGTATTATAAAATCAATGTCCATGAGAAGATGAACATTGGATTGGCTACGTACAAGCTGTTTTTGAGTTTAGTTGCTCTTTTCTCCTTTAATGCAGCTATTACTTTTTTGGAAAAACTGTATCCATGGTTGTGACTTCCTCATTCTAAAATTCCATAATTCTTTTCTCTTATTTCTAGACAAAATTTTATGACTTTCCTAATGTTTTCAATATTTAAAAAATTTTGTATTTATGTCCTGATTTAGACCGTCAAATATTTTATTGCGAGAGCAATTTGGCTAATTCTTATGGTTACTGTTACGAAAAGTGTATGTGGCAATTCTTAATGTTTCTCTGATAGTGCATTTATAATAAATAAATAATTGTTGAGTTGGTGTATGTAGATATGTACGCGTATTAAACTTCTTTCAAACAAAGAATTTAAGCTAAAGAAAATTTTGCTATATTTCCTGACTTTTCTCTGATTTCTATTAGTCATCAGTTGCCAATTCTTCATATGTCATATGGTCATATCTAAGCAAGAAGGATCAGAATTACAAATTAACGTTTCACTTGCTCATCAGACAGTGATTTCTTATGAAATCATAAAATTCGAATGCATCCCATATCATGTTCCGTATATTGTCCGTCAATTTGGGAGTAATTTGCTTATCGCTTTCATATTGAGAGTGCAGAATACTACGATTAATGTGATGGAGTATGCAGATCGTGTGATTTAAGTAACGGAGAGCTGTGATATATCGATCATTTAATAACACTTGTATCCTGCAAAATTTATGCGTTCCTATTATATTGCAAGTGTGTATGTGCGTGTGTGTGTGTGTGTGTGTGTATGTGTATCTCAATTGTGTATTTTCAGGTTACTCGCGCTAGAATTAGTTGCTTGATGGTTCGATTCGCATTAAGCTCGATTTACATAGCACATAGAACGTAGAAATGAGGGTCGCAGGTCACAGGACTAGAAATTAATTTCTAACGTGTTTTAATTATTATATGATAGGACGCAGAACGTAGAACGCAGGAATAGGAAGTTGATGAAATTCAACTTTCGTCTCGTAAAGTTTTACACTCTGCGTATTGCGGTTTGCAATCTATTATAATTTGAAAGTATTCTTCCCAGGTAGCAAGCTCATTTTGTCGTTATTTTGACGTTAAATGATATCATTTTGACGTCAGTTTGTTACCAGGATTTAGCTCTTGAAATGTCTTCTCTCTCTAGAGCAATAGTCAGATTCCCATTCGAGTGCCATCCAGGTATCATTCCTTTACCAAGTGTTAAACAAGGATGACACATGATACGCGAGAGCATTCGGATGAAAATCCGAACACGCCTTAGAACGCGTTCAAATTCCCATCCGAATAGCTCTTGGGCCCCTATTCTTGAAAAAAAATATATACAAAAAATTAGAGAAATACTATAGTATACGTTAATTATATATTATAGTATTTCTCTAGCTTTTCGTATACATTTCTTTTCAAGAACAGAGACTCAGGTATCAGGTTATCTTTGTTTCACATTCAGTGAGCAACAAGGTTAAAAAGACATCTGGATGGTACTCGAAGAATCTGAACATGAGCGTGAGCTCTCACGGTCTCGTCATGTGACCTTATGAGATTTCACTACACATACTATAGTAGCATTATGTGTCACGTATATCGCACGTATATCGTAGTATGCGGTAAGTGAGATCCCACGAGATCACGTGACGAGACACATGAGATCCTACTCCAGAAAGAAGAATTCCTAGAGTCCTTGTATACAAAGACTGATCACTCAGCGGATTCTTGTTTAATCAAGCCAATCATTGTTTTATGATAACATAGCGGAAATAATTAGAGCTAGCAAAAATACTACTATTACCTGCTATTATTTACTACCAGAGAGAAACCTGGATTTTAGATGGAAATTTGGATCCAGCAAGGAACTCTAAGAGCAAGGCCAATCAATGTCAAAGAATTTTATAACAATTGCAAAGCTACTTTATCTGCTGAATGCAGCCTTTTGCCTGTTACACTATCGCCATCTGAAGAAGTTGATGTCATGTTGTCACACAGGAATATTCACTTTTTTGCACTGCCCCTGATGGAAATAAATCGCTAAAATCTCTATTAATTTGATAGATTTTAATTATTTCAGCGATTGTGGCGATTTATTTCCATCAGGAGCATTGCAAAAAAAGTGAATATTATTATGTAGACATCCGCACTTTTTCAGAGGATGATAATGCGTAGGACATTGCGATAACAGGTAATAGGTAAAAAGTCATTATGAACTGCATTCAGCAGATAAAGCAGCTTTGCAACTGTTATAAAATTCTTTGATGTGACTGGCTTTGCTTTTAGTTCTTTACTGGATCCAAATATACATATAAATCAATTATGTTATCAATTAATAAAAAATTGTATAACAATTACAAAGCTGCTTTTTCTGCTGAACATAGTCAAAGCCTTTTTTACAATCAGGTTTCTCTCTGCTACTGTTATCGTTCGATGCGACCATATATGTACGAGCATGATAGATACCATTTTATTTCAAAAGTTTGAGTGATAGAGAATCTGTGTATAGAGACTCTAGAGCGTTCCATCCTAGGATCTGAAAATACTGATCTGAAATACGTTTCATTTGTGGTCTGCGACCTGCATTAATTCTGTATGTAGATTGGGCTTTAAATCGGAGCTACTAAGGCAATCTAGTGTCTAGGACGCAGAACTTGGGTTACAGATCGCAAGATTAGATGCAACGTATTTTAGACCATAATAGATTGCAGAACATAGAATGTAGGACACACTGAAATTGGATGAATTTCAACTTTCGCGTCCTGCATCTTGCGTTTTGCATCCTGCAACCACGCTGTGTCTAATCTTTCGACCTGCTATACATTCTATCTAGATCCGGTTTATTATATCTGTCCGGCGTTGCGTGTGAAATTATCGATGTTCTAATCTGTCAGTGAATCATTTAGATTTATTTAAATCATACAAATCATTTGTTAGTTATCTGAGTTATCTCTGGAGTATCTAATAAAGTATCGTAATTATAGACAGTATTTTCGTGAAGATTTCCTTGTGAGTGCTCAACGAAGAAATTTGAGACGAAGACGAAGCCATAGAAGCATCAAGTTCATTGATAGAGTTTCGTACCGGTAAGTTTAACTTTCTATTTTAACTTAAAAGGTAAGGTAATGGATCTGTGAATACACATTACAGTTAGATGTTCATTGCCTTGAAATGGATGGACTAGAGAGACTAAATTATAAATGTTTAACCCTGGAACATACAATCACGTCTATGAATTCATTGTGCATACAAGATGTACACAGATGGAGCTCACAAAATGAAGCTTGTATAATTATTGTATTATATTATCGATTTGGTTATTTACTTAAACGTTTTAAAGTTTATACGATACAATTACGCACACACAGACTGTTTGAAATATGCAACAAGTATTTATTTATAGGAATAAATAAACGAAAATAAATGAAAAATATATTTTTATTAAATTAAATATAACAAATATTTAATCAAGTATTTAATCAAGTATTTAATCAGGGAACTAAAAATTAAAAATGTATAATTAAAATGCAATAAGCCAAGCAGAAAGTTCATAAAAATTACAATACATTTCATATAAAATTACAATTTATCATTTGTACTGTGATCAATGGTAACTTTATGTAAAATATGTTGTAATTTTTAATAGTGAACTTCCTGCCTGATTAATTGTATTATATTTTAATTATACGTTTTTAATTTTTAAATTAAATATGGTTTTTATAGAAATTTTTAACTAGAAATAAGGTAAAATGTGATAAAAATAGTAATATAATAATTTGCTCAAAAGATTATTTTCAAATATCATAAAAATGTCGTCTTTCCTCACATCTTTTGTCAAATAAACTTTGAGTGTAGATAAGATTTTTAGAAAATGCCAAATTAAGAGGATATCACAAAGATAATACAAACTTTAGTATCAATGCACGATAATTGATTAAATTTTTTAATTCATGCTTCAATAAATAGTGAAAAATAAAAACGAAGAAAGTATAATAAAATTGCAAATAAGTATTGAATTTTTGAATGGTAAATATAAGACTTTTATTTAATTTTATTTCCTTCATGATATTCATATCTCATAGATGAAAAAGATTGGAGCAAGATTTCATGTTCATACATTTATAAAATAGTAAATGAAATAATAAATTGCATCATCGATGGAATAGAGAAAAATATCCAAATTAACAAAGGAAATGACAAAAATATAATTTTTTGATGCCGATTTTTTTAGTAATTCTTGAGGCTAAAAAAAGTACGTGTCGTGGCGTTTTATCAATACCCGATTTTGTTTTGAAATAATAATTTCTCAAAAATTGAATGATCGCTCCGGCGAATCGAGTCTTCCCTTTGATCTTGAAAATAACGTGTTCTGTTGTGTTTATTACTTTTTTCAAACAATTAGAATATCGATATCATAATAATTTTCACAAAAACAATGTTAAAGCGTTTTTAAATTATTAAAAAATTAATTTCGCATACAGAAACTATTAACAGCACATGCATTTCAAGAATTTCGAAACGTTCTTTGCAAAAAAACATTTATTGCAAAAAAAAGTTTTTTAAATGTTTCCTTGATAAGCTTTTCTTGAAAAACAAGATCTGAATTTTCTGGATTTTCAAAAATTTAATCATAAAACAAAGTCGCATATTAATAAACGTCGCGACATGTATATTTCTTTTGTTCAAGAATCACCAAAAAAATTGGCATCAAAATACTTGATAAAAATTTCCCTTGTAAATGTACAATTTTATTGTCTCTTTCCTATCCTGTTTAAATACCTTGTGAATAAAGTCTGAGACATATACTTAATTTTTTACAATCAAATATTATATAAGTTGGTATAAAATATAATAGAGAAATACGAAAACTTTGGTTTTTGTTTAAAAATGCATAAAGAAAAAAAATACTTTACGATAATGCAAAGTAATCTGAAATAATTTATTCGATATAAAATAATTATTAACTGATACATGTGTGTGGGTACACACACACACACACACACACGCGTGCGCGCGCACATATTGTGATCGTACTCACGATTGATACAACATCGTTGCGTGCTCTATATTTTAAATAAATGAATTCCCTTATTGGATGATTCGGTAACCAGACAGAATTTTCACAAAATATTAGAGCTTTTACTCAAATATTGAGTATTAGGCTTGAGAAAGCGTGCCACTCTTTCGTTAATTTTTACATGTTTTACGATATCTACGCATTATAAAAATTCGTGACGCCAACAGAGATGGGTCATCACAGGCAGAAAAATTGTCGGATGATGAGAGAGATAGGTAAGAATAACATAAAAATTAACAAGAAAATAAATAATAAATATATTTCGAGAATTACGCTGAATTACGCTGAACTGACTATCATGGCCATGTCACGCGCCGATTGGCCTTTATCAGTCACGCGGCCCTGCGAACCGCGAAGATATAGATCCTCGCGGGTCGCAAATCTTTTAAGGCGCGTAATATAATTTGGAAGACTCCATGTCGGCTGCAGCTTTTGGGTTATTCGGACTGACTCGAAAAGTCCGGAGAAATTCTGCCATTGGCTCCGTGTCGGTGTGTCTTTATCTCCGATAGATAGTATCCTCAGCCATCTCGCGTACATAGAATTTTCTCCTTCTAGTTTTACCTGTAATTTGCGTGCGATATAGAGCAAGGCTCAAAACAGCAGCATGCCACAAGAAATATATCAAATCACACGACCTGCGTCCGAGTCCTCGAGTGAGACGCCTCCTAGCCCAATATCTTCCTCCTCTTCAGCGTAGGAGTTTTCCTTCTTCTGATGGTGAGACGACAGGATTACAAGAACAATAGCTCAGCCACCGAGCACGGT
Source organism: Atta colombica (assembly GCF_001594045.1). Lineage (NCBI taxonomy): Eukaryota > Metazoa > Arthropoda > Insecta > Hymenoptera > Formicidae > Atta > Atta colombica. The sequence goes on along the minus strand of NW_017259291.1, from coordinate 33,473 downwards.
CCGTCTTTTAGATTTAGTTTCACTAAATCTAAGTATGAGACTAAGCTATAATTTATTTACTTTTTTATAAAAAAGTAACTTTTTTGAGCGAATTAAGTAACAAAGCCAACAACGCAACAACAACTGCACGCTCGCATGCGTGCTCATCCTTTGAATCTGAAGGACGCAAGATTCTTAATAGATGATCCGCGACAGAGACGAGAATAAAGTTGTCACAATTCCCCCTTATCCAGAAAGAACCAAGGTCTTGACGAATGTCGCCAGCTACCTTCAATACTCTCGATACATTCAATACTCTCAATATGTTAAAATTGATCAATTCGAGGAAAGGCGAAATCTGTATCAGATTTAGCGGCCCTTCTTTTCACTCTGATAACCGCGTTCGGATATCGATAAATGGGATACGGTAACTCGAAAATATACATACTCTCCAAAAAGAATCTTTGCAGTTGCAGTAGTCGGGAAAACAGGCAATTTTATGTACGTATTCACCGTTATACTGTCATTTCCTACAGTTATTGTCGGCTCCATCCCGAAGACGGGGCGAACATGCCACCTCACCCATAAAGGTATATGCGACAGACTATTCTACCATTCAGCGAGACCGAGGAGGACAATAGAAAAAGCAGCGCCTGCAGGGCGTTTTTACAAGGATGAGTAGTTTCGCCGCGATACGCCTCGAACCCTCGAGGCGTCTTGCGTTCACAAGGGAACCACGAGAAAGCTCATCTGCGTCTCGTCCAGACGTACACTCTGGAAGGATAAGGATAAGGATTAGGATTGGGATTAGGATTGAATATTGGCTTGCCCATAATGCTGAGCAATCAAGTGGTTAGATTGTCTTCTGCCTTATCGGAACAAGTCAGCTCTATGTGAGGCACCGGCAAACTCGAACTCGTAACAATAGGTCATGAGTCGAACTCACAAGGCGTTTGACCAACCAACGCCCAATGTCATTTCCTACAGTGTTCGCTCCCACGGACGAAACGGAATGCTAAATCTTCAAAAAAAAGATCCTTTGATGAAGTCGCAAAAGGATAAATAGTTTGCTATTCGAACTGACTCGCTCAATCTCTTCTCCCGCCCTCCCCCTTCCCAAAAAATTCATAACGCGAATCAATTGCCGTCCTCTCCTTCCGAATCATCTCTCTCAGTTCTCACCGATATTCTACACTGGAAAAGCATTCAGTAGCATCACTCAGAGAGTAAGCGACACAAAGCCAAAGGATGATACAATAGCTTCAGGGTTACTAGACATATGCGAATCCCGCCTTAGTTCGCGGTAACGGACCGACTATATCTGCGGCAACTACAATTCACGAAGCCACGTCAATCAATCAATCTAATCAGGCTTGTCTGCTCAACTTAAGTTCGTTGACATGTGTGTCTTCCAACATCTCGCAACGCGAAACATATTTGGCCAGTAATAAGCGATTGATAACCTATAATGAGTTTTCTTGACACTCAAATGCTCAAAGATTGTACAATTCGCATAAGACCTCCTTTCTTGTGGCATTAGTTTCCACTATTTAAATCAGCTACGACGGAGGTAATAATGCGAGGTTTTGAGAAATACAGATGGTTGTCAACTATCTTCTAATCTGTAAAAGTTTTAGATCTCTTCGAGACTTCCCGGAAACGCCTTCGATACCAAGAGTCCTCTGTGTTTCATAAAATATCAATCTCTCCTATAGTGACTAAAAATGCATTGACAGTTTCCACATATCGGTGTCACAATCGAACATTCGCGATAAAACATCAGACACACGGTGTAACGCTCCCTCCTGATGCACGATTTCATAGTCATATTTTAAAAGTTCGAGTGTCCACTGCAATCGGTAGGATTCCACAAATGATGAAGCCAGCGCAAACTATTATGATCACTTATTACGATAAATCAGTAACTCTCTAAGTATGGCCTTCTGTATCACCCAAACTATTGCTAGACATTCCTACTCTGTAACGGAATTTTTTTTCGGTATCTGATACGCACAACTCGCAAATGCGATGATATTTTCAATGCTATCGACATTCTGTGCCAGTACGGCACCTAACTCGATGAAGCATCAATTTGTAAAACAAACGAGATATTAAAGTCTAGACATGATTGGAATAGTAGCCAAACACTTACGAATTTCCTTAAAGGCATCGTTTTGTTCGTTTCCCTATTCCCAATATTGATTTTTTTCAATAATCGAGTGAATGGTTCGCTTATCATGGCAAATTGAGATATAAATCGGTGATACTATGATAACATTCCCAAAAACCAAAAACGACATAATTGTTTAAGGTTACGCGTTTATTTAATTGATCGCGGATATTTAATTGGTCGCGCTTTCTCGGGGTCGACAGTCAAGCCGCTCTGTTGCACAATAAATCCTAGATACCACAATTGAGAACGGCAATTCACATTTATCGGGATTGATAGTGAGATCCGCTTTCAAAATTTTATTCAAAACGCACTCCAGCCATTCAAAATGATCCTTGAATGTCGAGATTACAATCACGATGTCATCTAATTGTAAACAAATGCGTGAAGGTCCATCTCTGGACCAATTAATTTATTCAACAAATGTTGAAGTAGCGCACGAGCTATCGTCAGCCTGTATGGGATCCGTGAAAAATGATATAATTCCTTACTTGGAACGGCAATCACGATGATTTCTCGATTTTTTTTTGCCAGAGATATTTGGAAATGTTTAAATCGATTGTCGAGATATATCATGCAGATCTCAATTTATCAAGTATACAATTCATATTCGGTAATGGGTAGGCGTCTTTTTTGGAAATGCTATTAACTTTACAGAAGTCCTGACAGAAATGATATTTTCCATTCGGTTTCTTAATCATTACTATGGGATTCGACCATTCATTAAAAGACGCTTCGATAATTCCGACAGCTAACATTATTGACTTTTTCACGAATTGCTTCCTGTACCTTTGGAGAAACTAAATAACATTGCTGTTTAATCGGATGTGAATCCACGTCGATTCAATGTTCGGTGATACCATCCGCGACGATATTCGGTATTCTACTAGCTAAAAATTCTTTTAAGCGTAAGTCCTGTTCAAGTGTTAATTCAAAAAGCCCACAACAAGCATATTCAAAGGATTCATCAATCTCCTCGAAGGAACGGCGCTCTCATGGATGGCTCACACATGGACGTCATCCAGGCGCGGTGCATGCCATTTTCCACGACACAAGGAGTCGGACTATCCAAGTGCATTTATAAAAGGGTCGATGGACGCAAACGTCCCGCTGCGAGGTCCTCTGCGCTCGAAAAGCGCGAGTCCCATACGCGATTCCCGAATGTACATCTAATTCATATTGAAGCAACCGATCATGCAAAGCGATCGTATTCCCTTCGACATCCAATTCCCTCTGTACGAGAACGTCCCTCAAACAATCCGCCGATAACCGATAGATTCACGAAAATCGCGACTATCCCTTCAACATTACGATATCCTCAATAAAATCCAACGATAAGATTCAAAAAGAATGAAATCGCAATTATCTCGCGATCGCAAAAATCAAGGCAGTCGCAACAAGACCGAAAGAAAGAAGCTCCGCACAATAACAAGGAACAGAAAACAGAAAATAAGAATTTCAACTAATCAGAAACTGTGTATTCCACGATTTCTGATCAGAGAATAAGATTGTAAATTCTCTTAAAATATGCGTGCTTGTAAACTTTCTATATGATCTCGGTAACCGTCCTATTTGAAACAACCTATTTCAATCGAGCCGTCAACCACTCAAATGCCAAATTCGAAATATTCCATATCGCAAAACAATAGGTCTATTCGACTTGCTTACACTTTTTACACTCAACATCTCTTCGCTTTCTCTCTTTTCAGCGCCAAATATATATCTGTCTCAATTTAAAATGTAAAAAGTGTAAAAAAGTATAAGCAGATCGAACAGATCAAATAACATGTAAGGCAACCGAATATAGAGAAACTATAGAAAGCTATAGAGAGAGACACAGGAAGACCCTAGCAATACGAAAATTGTATCCGCAAACACGAACGTGATCGTCCGAAATGACAATAACAAAAACGAAAAGACAAAGAAATATATTTAATCAGCACGAAACGACAATACTTTACGACACACGCAACCTTTTTCAAGTACGTGAAAATTTTCAAAAGTTCAGTAATTTCACACACGCGATATAGCAAAATTTCAGGATTCACTCGTGAATTTTAACACTATTAAATATTTAAAATCGCGACGCGCACAATATACACTGCTAAAAAGAAGGAAATTAACGCACAAAAACACATAAAAAACATACAAAAAATATGCAGAAAAATATACAGTGAAAATAAAAGAGGTAGAATATGATATAATAAAATATAATTTCATAAATCTCTCTCACTCTACGAACTCGCAATTAATTAATAGATCTTTTACTCGTTGGTCCTGCACGTTGGGCGTCAATCAAATTATGACCGTACTCACGAGTGACGGCACAACTTCGTCGCGTGCTCTTTCACAAGTAAATAAACTCTCTTACGGAACGAGATGATTCGGTAACCAAAAGTTTTGTATGGAAAACTTTCGCAAAATATCAGAGCTTTTACTCAAATATAAGTTGGATGGCAGAGAGTGTCATTCTTTCGTTAATTTCTACGTATTTTACGATATCTGTGCATTATAAAAATTCACGACAGCCACAGCAGTGAGTTGTTACAAGCAGGAAAATTGTCGGAGGATACAAGAGATGGACTGTAAAAATAACACAGAAATTAACAAAAAAATAGATGACAAATATATTTTGAGAACTACACTGAATTACAACTGACTTTCATAAGTTAGCTCAGTAGGGATGATCTTACAGACTCGGCATCCGCGACAAAACTACGATAGAGCCGATATTAACGCCAATTAGGCGAATATTTTTCGGCAAACGCGGAATAAAGTCTATTGCTAGTATAAAAAGCTCACATATTAACAAAAAATTACATCGACGCAAATCAGAATGGCTCTCTAGCACAGGATTTTACAATTATTCTGGTGTCGTAATCAATGAACATCTAAACTTATAATACACAAAAAAAGTGACTTGGTTGTAACGAGCGCCAGGCAATCGGCAACTTTCTCCAAATATCGTTCAGGCACGTGGCCCGCAAAGTATTAATAAGAGCACTATAATATAGGTATTCGCATTATTTTTAGTCCTTTTTTCACTCTTTGTTCTCTCTTTAATCTTCTGCCTTCTCTCTTCAATCTTTTTAATTTAGTGGCGAAGTGGAGAGAGAGCAAAGAATTGAGGAAAAGAGCAAGAGAGTGAGAAAAAGATTAAAAATAGCGGATGTGAATACTCATATTATAGTGCTTCATATTATAGTATTAACTTACGTGGCCATTATGAGGTCAGCCGTTAAAAATCTTTCTCGAGCCTTAATGCGCGATCCACCTGACACTCGGAACCTCATGATCAGCAGTTTTACAATCAAGCAACGTTCATTTTATCAAACTACTGCTCGAACTCTCCGATACTCTCCTCTTTGTCAATCCTTGGATTTCTCCGTATTTGTATTACGATTTACGTTGTCGATAACCATCAGGGGAAGGATCGTGCATCCTCTAACAGGTGTTTTGATAGCTACAACGCAAGTGCCGGCCAGAAGTTTCTTCGGATTCACGCAGACTGTTCGCTCCCTCTCCTCCCCTCCCCCTCCAATCGAGACCATGTCCCGTCTTTATCACTCACGCGACCCCGCGAATCGTATAAGGAGCCTCGCGAAGCGCAAATCTTTGCGCATTAGGGCGCGCGTTATAATTTGAAAGATTCCAATGTCGCCTGTAGCCTCTGGGTTATATGAGCTGGTTCGGAAAGTCCGGAAAAGCTTCGCCTCTGGCTCTGTGTCGGGGTGTCTTTATCTCCGACAATAGTATCTTCAGCCACTTGACATACATGGAGCTTTCTCCTTCCAGTATTTCCTGTAATTTGCGTGCGATATAGCAAAGTTCAAAACAGCAGCATGCCACAAGAAATATACGAAATCATATGACCTGCATATCTTAGTCCTCGGGTGATAGCTTTCAGCCTATTATCGTATCTTCCTCCTTCTCAGCATAGGGATCTTCGATGGAATTACAAAAACAAAAACTCAATCAAGGAGCATGGTCAGTGAAATTAAATCTAAGTGTGAAATTAAACTAAAAAAAACTTTTGATCGAATTAATTAACGCTTGGCAGTTATTTTGGGGCACTCTGTACATATATGTATATATATATATATATATGTGTGT